>NC_068423.1:6764762-7067228 GCF_023373465.1 Oncorhynchus keta
TTGACCTTTTTTGTATATAAGATACATTTGAACATGTAATATCTTTGCGACACAAAACACCATCACAGTTTCCTCTAAACGTTTTGTAATTTATTCATTAATAACAACACACACACACGTACTCACAGACACACACCATTACAACCATTACAAACATGTCATAATGTCATGTTCCAATAGGAAAAACAGGACTCCTATGCCCCCACATTTATGAGGCTATACGTCGGAGGCCATGACAGCATTATTGAGTAACTCTCCGCTGGCTTTGCTCTGTCTGACATCTCAAACACCCTCCAGATGGAATTGCTTCAATGTCTAATTAGCCTATATAGGGAGAAATAAGATAATACTAAATAAAAATGCCCATGTTTTTTTAAAACTTTAGACTAAACATTTTACATGAAGGACAAGAGTGTTAATAATAAATGGCCAAGAAGCTAGACATGCTGTTTAAGATCCCGTATGGAAGTCAATTGTTCACATCCAATTTAGGCTTGTAAAAAATTTCTTATCTAATGAACACCACACAAATCCTTTGTTTTAGTCAAACAATATACTTTTGCTTGTGGGTGTGTGTGGAGGTGTACCCCTTGCTGTTCAACAAAGTCGTTTCTGGAAAATATTTCTATCCATTTACTCCTTTTGGCACAATAGCACCCCTATACGCTACTAAGGTCAAAGTTAAAGATACAGTAACTTATGTTAAGTTCTACAGATGTTGATCTAAATTTGATCACTCTGTTGTTGCTGAGAATTTTTCCTGCGCCGAAGGGAAATGCAAATGAGCTTCATGATTGACATTAATTCACTGAAAAACCCGCACTAACACACGGTTTTATTAATTGTATTGCACTTTTCATGTAGCCTCATTTTAGCCAGCTAATAGCCTAACCACAGATCAAGACATGGTGGAGCGATTTCTGCATAGTGCATCTTTAATATTTACACAGATGCACTCCCTGCTGCCCCCGAGATTATATGAGTTTTATAACCCAGTATCACAGGTTATTGTGAAATAGACACAAATTGCTTCTTGGAAATTCGTGACAGGCACACAAAAAAAGTGTATTTCCTTGTGTGCAGTACACAATTGTGTATACAGTGCATTTCAATCACAGGTAAAGACATTAGGTTACAGAAACAATGGTGAATGGTGGTTGGTCGTAGAGGATGGGTGGGCATAAAACGGAAAGTCTAGTAACCCAAAGGTTGCGTGTTCCAATCTCATCAAGGACAACTTTAGCATTATAACTAATTAGCAACTTTGCAACAACTTACTACTTTTCACTACTTTGCAACTACTTAGCATGTTAGCTAACCCTTCTCTTAACCCTAACCTAACCTTAACTCTTTAGCATAACCTTAACCCCAACCCTTTAACTACTTAGCTTGCATGTTACCCAACCTTAACCCCTAAACCTAACCCTCCCCTAACCCTAGTATTAGCCACCTAGCTAGCCTAACTAATGTTAGCCACAACAAATTGGAATTTGTGTAATATACACAAATGTGTTATGAAGAAAGGAAATAGTTTAATACACATGAAATGCTTTGTGATACTGTCACAAATTATTTTATAAGTAATTTGTGTCTATTTCACAATAATCTGTGATAGTGTGTTATAGTGTATATTTCAATGAAGCACAGTGAGCCCAAGATATGTACAGACGAATAGGTGTTTTATTTGTTTGGATGAAAAATGTGTGTCTTTGTTTTTCATCCTCTCACCTCAGGGAAGCCCCAAAGCTGCTCAGTAAATAAGATTCTCTCTCTCTCTCTCTCTCTCGCTCTCTGTCTTTCACCCGCAGAGCTTCTCAGTAAAGTGACAGTTCAGCAACATAAAGAGGATTCTCATCTCTCTCTCTCTCTCTCTCTCTCTCTCTCTCTCTCTCTCTCTCTCTCTCTCTCTCTCTCTCTCTCCCAGGAACGAGGCCCCACCTCTTGTTTTCCCCCAACCCTGAGTCATATACATTTGAGTCAGCGGTGAGTGTGAGTGCATTTTGCTCCTTCTCTTCCTCTTGCTTCCTCTTCTTTTTATATCTGTCTTCCTCTGTCTCTCTTTCTCCATCATTCTCTCTCTTCTCCCTCTGATTTTGATCTCTGTCTACCCCTTCCCACACAAAAATTTTCCTCTTCTCCCTCTGCTCCCTCACTCACGCGCTGTCTTGCGTCTCTCCCGGGAATCCTAAGCGCATCCCTGGTCTCGCAGGTGGACGGCGGCCCACTACCCAGGAGCCACCATTCCCGCCCCGGAGAGCTCCACGCTGGCAGCGCAGCCCCTTCCGCGGCTCAGCATTGGGAGGAAGACCCTGGTGGCAGCCGCCGTGGGGGTCATGCTAGTCCTGGTGCTGGTGGTCCTCATCCCCGTGCTGGTCAGCTCAGTGGGCACAGACGACGCCAGCCACTTTGAGATGCTTGGCACCTGCCGCATGGTGTGCGATCCCTATCTGGACTCAGGGGGCACAGGGAAAGCTACGTCCACCACGGGCCTCCAGGCGGAAGCAGAGGCTGAGGAGCTGATTGACCACAGCATCGGCCCGCCAATGCCCACCTATGGTGGCCATGGTTCACAGGGAAAGCCCGGACGGCCTGGGAAACCCGGACCCCCGGGACCACCCGGAGAGCCCGGTCCGCCTGGGCCCAAAGGACCCCCAGGGGACAGAGGAGACGCTTTGAAGACGGGGATACTGGGTCTGGGGGGCCAAGGAGCCATCGCCACAGCCACCTACAGCACCACGCCACGGGTGGCTTTCTCTGCGGGACTCCGGAACCCCCAGGAGGGTTACGAGGTCCTGAAGTTTGACGATGTGGTCACAAACCTGGGGGATAACTACGACAGCTCGCTTGGCAAGTTCACGTGCAAGATCCCCGGCACCTACTTCTTCATCTACAATGTGCTGATGAGGGGAGGGGATGGCACCAGCATGTGGGCGGACCTGATGAAGAACGGTCTGGTGGGTGACACTGTCACACTTTAACTCTTTTTACTTGCCTTTTCCCTCTTTTCTCTCTGAAAATACAGTGGCACACATGATTCTTGAGACAATTACGAAAGTCAGTCATCCATGAAAGAGGCTAAAAAGGGCATCCATTTTCAATGACTTTTCAATAAACTGAAAAGGGGAAGCTATTTATTTAAGTGTATGTTTTTCCACTTTTTTATGTTTTATTCAAATAACTTCCTTCATTGACTGACTTCTATTCAAATTTGACCCTAACCCTGGTGTAGTGTGAAATCCAGAACCTGTTTTGGTAACATTCCATTCCCTGTAGACAATGTGTATTTACCATGACAAGGAGTGACAAGGAGTGGAAGTATAACTCAAACAGACTGGTAGGTGTGAGGGTGTTAGACCTTCGCTGTACTCCACGAGGGGCTGGTTACAGTAGGCACGATTAAAATGATGATTCGTGTGGACATGCACATGAAATAATCACAAGTGTGGGCACACTCACACCCCATTTAAACCTTGCATAAAAAAATGCGAGCTGTATGCACATTGGCATTCGCATAACAAGAAACACATGTTAATGCAAGGTCTATATGCGCACAATGCGCGTGTTCAAAATGTAAACAGATTTGCCTAACCACCTCCAGAGGTGGATTAGCTCGCATTGTGTTCCAGCTCCATGTAAATGCAATCAGGTCAGCCTGACCAAATTCAGTGGGAAACATGATCAGTCCTTCTCCTAAAAATATGCCCGCGTTATTTAAACTCTGCTTCAGTGTTCCACAAATTAAATGTAAAAAAAAAAAAAAAATGTTTAAAAAAAGGTGCGAGGGCAGAGCATACTATCGCAATCAAATAGTGTCAACATTTAACCACCTGCTTTAAATTTTTTTTTATAAATTGCGGATAATTATTTATAGGCTACAGGATAGATGGCATATCATTTTTGTCTTAAAGTTCGTCTTCATCATCACTTCAGACTTTCTTCTTCAGTTCATTTCATACATTGTGTCTTCACATGATCCGGTAGGCTACATGTTATTTGAGATAGGCTATTTATTTTGCTATATCTTTTAGAAACAGTGGGCCTACATACGGTAGACGAGGCCTACTGCAGATAATCTAGTCGCAAATGTAAAAAACAACAAGAACATCTGATTATCAAAAGACAGGTGCACTCTGTGCGCTCTCCAGACTCTCCAAGTATTCGCCCTATCCAATAATACAATGCAATGATGAATTGTATTTTTGTTTTCAAGTGAGTACAAAACTCTAGTCTGTAAACTGCAGTGAATATGTCATTTGAATAACCGTGAGCCCTGCGTTTTGAAGGCAGTAGCGTACGTGGGTAAAATCACTAGGGGAGTCAAACCAGGACAAATGCCATATTACAATCTAATGTATGTTGTGATGATGGCTTTGTTTGCTCTAGGCCTATAACCCGTTATAATTGCGTTCATACGCCACTATAGCCATACATGGTTTAAAATACACATTTCCAGAAAACAATTGTTAGGCCGCATAGGCTAGCTAGCCTAAATCCACAAAACACAGTTTGAATGTAACTGTTACATTACCTACAGAGCATGATCAAATTAAAGTTCATGTTAGTTGGTCAAAATGTCACTCGGTTTGCTGAACTTGTATAATAGGCCCAGTCCTCACTCAAATGTTTCCCGAAGCGGCAAGATTACAATAATGGGGAATACAACCGCAATGCACTTCAACTTTGACATATTTGTAAGTCGCTCTGGATAAGAGCGTCTGCTAAATGACTTAAATGTAAATGTAAATATTGTAAGCTAAAAAAATAAGTAGAAGGCCCCATAATACTGATGTTAGCCTAATGTAACCATATACTATAGAAAATAAAGCGAGTCCTACACTCTATCTATAACATATATAAGCGCCCATTAATGTATAGTGTACAGTTTACGCTCCGTTAGCCAGCACCGATACTAACCGTTTTGGGGTGTGCGCCAGCTCATGCTTCTCACTAACCTGTGGTAACCCTTGAAACGGTGCCAGCCCATACAGTTTCAGGACCACGAACATTGCAAAGAAAACGCAGTGGAGCCTTGCTATTTCAGCACCGCCTTGCTATTTCAGCACCGCCTTGCTATTTCAAGCACCACCAGCTGTGCACTGCGCCTTGTATATCAACTAGCCCATTCACACTCATCATAATATGCAACAAACCTATGCAGAATTTATGCCAACAGTTTAGTCCACAATCGGTAAATAGTTATTGCAATCTTGCGCCAAAGATGGCAGAAAATATCAGCATGTTCTTTCCAAAATAAGATGATACATTGAATGTAATGTATTTGAATCAATGTATTTGAATAATGACGGTCAAAGGGATGAAGGAAAATGCAAAACAGTTCACGTAAGAAAAATGTATAACACTCCAATGACATCTAACGTAGCCTACACGTCATTTGTTTATACAAATCTCGAGTTAATTTCTTAAATAATTGTGAAGGTGATTCCAATTGTATAATACAAAATGTAGGAACACCAGAACAATGTGTGGATACAGTGCTAAACTTAAAAACGTGTGGTTCTCAAGGTGAAGGGAACTCGCTCAACAGTGAGCTCTGAAGAAGAAACAATGATACAATGTAGCCTTACAAAATTGCTCGCACCTTTCATGATCCCTATCGGAACAGCCACGATAAGATTACATTCCGAACATGGGCCTCGCATTTACTTGCAATTTAATGGGGGTCTCGGTGCCTAATATGATGAATTGAGATACATGAGTGTCGTGATCATAGGCTGGCAGTGGCACGGTCCGTTCATCACTAGAAGACGGTGGGAAATCGCGGTGGGAAATTGTGAAAGAGAGCGTGTGTATCTTCATGTACTGTAAAAATGGATTAGAGGGTGAAGTTGCCGCTAGACGCTGATCCTGGGTCAGTTGCATTTCTCCCATTCATGGTTAAAGTAGTGATAGGGGAGGGGAAGCTGATCCCAGATCAGCTGATCCTAAACTTCACCCCAGAGCTGTAGGAACATGATTATCGTTGAATGATGCTTCCTGAGACATGTCAACAGGATATAAATATCTCAGTTACACACACACACACACACACACACACACACACACACACACACACACACACACACACACACACACACACACACACACACACACACACACACACACACACACACACACACACACACACACACACACACACACACTCTAATACAGCCCCTGGACATAGTTCAATTAAAACAGACCATAATCAATGATACATTGCCAGTGTGCATAACTGTTAAATTGTATATCAACCCGTTCAATGTGTAGGCTAGTAGATATTGAATATTGGCTTTTAGATTAGTGTTTTGTAGTTGTATTTTATTATGGATGTTTCCTGCCGTTCAGCAATATTAAGGCAATTTGCATACAATGAAATATTACACTTCACAACACATTATTACACACTATTGCAACATATCTACAACACAAAATCTATATGTACGTGTGTGTAGTGCGTGTGTTAGCATGTGTTTGTGTATGTGTGTGTCTGCGCCTGTGTGTGTGTGTGTGTGTCTCCACAGTCCGCGCTGTTCCACACGGTGTAGTTTTTTTTTAAATCTGATTTTAAGTTACCCAATAATGTTCTGGTTTTATTGCTCTGAGTGCAGACATATCACAGACATATCACAGACATTGTAAATGTAACTGACACAGAGGGAAACCTTAACGGTGCAGTCCACCATAAGCTTTATAGGACACACTTTATATTATAGATTAGCATTACATTTGAGTAATTTAGCGGATGCTCATATCCAGAGCGATATACAGGGAAAATGAGGGTTAAGTGCCTTGGTCAAGGGCACATATATATAGCTAGGCCAATAGTTCTTATGTAGTTGTCATACTTTTTTATTTAAACCTTCATTTAACTAGGCAAGTCAATTAAGAACAAATTCTTATTTACAATGACGGCCTACTCCAGTCAAGCCCAGACGACACAGGGCCAATTGTGCGCCGCCCTATGGGACTCCCAATCACAGCCGGTACTCTAGTGACACCTCTTACACTGAGATGCAGTGCCTTAGACCGCTGCGCCACTCTGGAGCCCATTTACAAAATTATTATAATATTTTTTATTATAGCTAGGCCAATTCTTATGTAATTGTCATACTTTTACAATGTATCATTAATTGTGTATTTATATAATTATGTGTTACTGCTGTTGCCAGAGTCCTTATTATTCATTATTGTGAAGAACATAAATACATTGTAGTGGACAGAGACAGTGCATTTCCCCTTGCAGATCACAAACCTTGGTCCCCCAGCCCATAGGTAAACTTGCTAACCACTACTCCAATAGGTTTACTTCCTTTGGAAAATATTTTAAGGGGCCTTTTACATTACACAAACCTTATCGTAATACAGTACTATATATCACAGGGTTCATCAACTAGATTCAGCCATGGGCTGATTTTTTCTTGAGCGGGTGGTCGATGGGCCAGAGCATAATTACAAATAATTTGTAGACTGCAAATTGACCTCAAGAAGCCCAAACAGATATAATATTTGACTAAATTATAATAATTTCAAGCCTCACGTCTCTATTATGTGTGTGAATACCTGGGAACAGATTTCCAAAATGAAAAGAAATTGGAGCTGACTTCCTGGTGTTTTTACAGTATTTTATGTCCAACCATATATCATTGTTTGCTCAGAAAACTTGAGGGGCCAAATAAAACCACCCGCGGGACAAATTCGGCTCATGGGCCGCCAGTTGGGGAACCTTGCAGTAGATTATTTTGCCAAGTGTTTATATTCTTGATGACAGGGAGGGAAGGGTACAGCCATGTCATGTCACCAATCATCCATGTACTGACATCCGTCATCGTCCTGTCACTCTGACCAAGCCATCTCCCAGGAGCCTCCAGGGCTCATGATATTTTGCTTTTTACATCCTCGTTCAGCCAGCACTAATTACAACCCCATGCTTTTGTTTTGTTCCTCGCTCTGAAACAGGCAGCAAGACAGTCTCCCCCGGAGGGCTAGTTGGATTAGACAGTGCAAAACAGTCCAGAGAAGTTATCTTGCCTAGGCTACAGTGTGGCAGATTTTAGCGCACTCCAACCTGGCAACACCAGCTCTTAACTAATAGGTTTTTAAAAAACTATTTGTATGTTCTTCAGTGTTGGAAAAGTGCCTTGAAGTCACACAGTGTCACTTTTATTCCGACGTCGACTCAGAATGTGTGAAAGCGGTTCAAGACACTTTGCTCCAGATTTAGCGCAGTTGTGATTAAAAGGTCCAATGCAGATATTTCTATCTCAATATTAGGTCATTTCTGGGTAACAATTAAGTACCTTGTGATTAGTCCCCAAAAAATATATTCTTAGCAAAGAGCAATATCTCCAAGGCTGCTTTTGAAACTCTCTCGAAAGCACCGGACACTGATTTTCTGTGTTCAACCTTGAAATATCGGAGGTCTGACTGTAAATCTGGGGTAATAGTAGAGAAAATAGGGCACATTTTTCCAATTGAGTCATAGGCCTTATTCACGGTGGATAAAAACAAGGGATTTGCCGTGGGGGACAGTTTTACACAGACATCTTGATGACTTGACTTCTTATTCAATCAGTCCAGCCCTTCCCCAAAACTATCTATTAGTCTTTGCGAAAGACATTCATAGGTGTGGCGTTGGTCGACGTGCTTCAGTCAGTTAACCACTTTTCACTGGGTGTGCGTCACTGGAAAACCAATGCCACCATTGTTTTTGCCGTTTCTAATTAGTTGTTTGTCGTTGGTAAACGGTGTTTGAATTAGATGCACGTCATTGTTATTCGTTTTTGGTCATGGATACCTTTTTCTTTTACTCCTGTAAAGTACAGCAAAACTAAATACACCCAGGACTTCTTTTGTGCAATTCAATGTGATCTGTTTTAATGTCATTGTTAAAATCTTGCTTTCTCTCTCTCCTACTCTCTCACTCTCTCTCCTTCACTCTCTTTTCCCCCTCTCTCTCCTTCCTTCACTCACTCTCTTTCTCTCCCCCTCTCTTACACACGTGCTGTATCTTTTTCAGGTCAGGGCCAGTGCCATAGCCCAAGACCAGGACCAGAGTTATGACTACGCCAGCAACAGTGTCATCCTTCATTTGGATGCCGGGGATGCGGTCTTCATCAAACTGGACGGGGGCAAGGCCCACGGGGGCAACAGCAACAAATACAGCACCTTCTCAGGGTTCATCCTCTATGCTGACTGATTAGGGGGTCGTAGGTCATGGTTTACAGGGCATTCACTTCCTGTCTTTCACTCCTCGCTCTCATTCATTCTCCATATTAAGCTCCATTTTTTTTAATGGGTTGCCTATTATCATTGTGAAGATGCAGGGAGGTCTATCGACAATAGTGGTTCACTTATGGTTGTTCTTTCAGTTATGACGCTGATGTAAGGGTGACATTTTGACAGTGCAGAAAAGCAGCGCTGTTGTCAACCTAAACCTGCATCACTTCAAATGTACGTCTGGAATTCAATGGTTACGTGACTGTATTGTGTATCAATAACCTCCATCGTTCAGACCTGGGTTCAAATAGTACTGTTTTCCTTCAAAAACTTGAGCTCCCCTGGCACAGTGGAATGAGTTGAATCTTGAATTGAATCTTAAAAGTGCATCTGTCACTAAAGACAGTCTCAATCAAATGCTCAAAGTTTTTCAAAAGATACTAATATGAATTAAACCCCTGGTCTGGTATTGTTACATGGTAAACCCACATTAAAGGGATAGTTCAACCAAATTACAAAATAGATATGTTTTTCCTTTCCCTGTAAGCAGTCTTTGGAGACAGCAATCTATGCTTTGGTTTTGTTTACCAGGCTGCGGTCACCAATTGCTACCTTTAGTATTTTTGTCCAAAAACCATTTCAGATTAATGTCACGCCAATGTCTGCCAAATTAGCATGTTTTACACTTCATACCCAAATCAACGACTGTTTACAGGGTAAGGAAGTCACGTTTATATTTTGGGTGAATTATGCTACTAGCTTACAAGTATTGGTGAAAACAAATAGTATTTTTTGACACTAGCATTGCTTTTTCACGTTGTCAAAATTGAGGTCCATTGGGTCTCTTTATGTTAGAGCGATTTTGGAATTAAGACACGTGTCATTAAACCCACCGAGTTTTTTAACCCAGTGTTGTCTGATGAATAAGAGATCTTGTAATATTACCCAGTACATTTTTAAATATTATTCATTTATTTCTATGTAAATAAATATCAATGTGCAAACACCAGGGTTCGGGTCAATTCAAATTGAAGGAATTCAATACAGAAACTAAACTGAAATTCCCATTCAATAATTGAAAAAAGGGCCTCTATTTTTACTGAATTCTCAATCAACTAAAAAGTAGAAGCTATTTATTCCATAAGTGGTTAAGTTTTAGAATTGTTTATTCAAATCACTTCCTGAATTGAGTGCCTTCAATTCGAATTGACTCCAACACTGATTGGAGCAGTGCCTGTACTGCACTTATAACCCTGTGTGTATATAAATACAATTATAGTGTACATAGACTGACCAGGCGAATCCAGGTGAAAGTTCTGATCCCTTATTGATGTCACCTGTTAAATCCACTTCAGTCAATGTAGATGAAAGAGAGGATACAGGTTAAAGAAGGATGTTTACGTCTCGAGAGCATTGAGACATGGATTGTCTATATGTGCCATTCAGAGGGTGAATGGGCAAGACAAAATATTTAAGTGCCTTTGAACGAGGTATTGTAGTAGTTTCCAGAATCACTGGTTTGAGTGTCAAGAACTGCAACACTGCTGGGTTTTTCACACTCATCAGTTTCTCATGTGTATCAAGAATGGTCCACCACCCAAAGGACATCCAGCCAACTTGATACAACTGTGGAAAGCATTGGAGTCAACATTGGCCAGCATCACTGTAGAATGCATTCGACACCTTGTAAATCCGTGCCCCAACGAATTGAGGCTGTTCTGAGGGCAAAGGGGGATGCAACTCAATATTAGGAAGGTGTTCCTAATGGTTTGTACACTCAGTGCATGCAATATACACTGGGGTCCATAATTATTGACACCCTTGATAAAAAATGAGCAAAAAAGACTATAAAATAAATAATACAAATACTGAGCTATATTGTATGCCAAAAAAAGTGGACAATTATATTATTTTATACAATTGCTCAGAGAACGAGACTTTGTTTAACAAGTAATATAAAAAAAATCTCTAAAAGATAGGCGTAACATTTTTTTGACTCCCCTGTTTTCAATACTCTTCAAAACTCAATAGACTTGTGAGGATAACGACACTGAGCCTTTTTCTGAAATGTCTGGAGACTGAGATGGCAAATGCAAAATGTTGATTTTGTGTAACATTTTAATGATTTATTTGTGAAATTTGATTAGTGTTTCAGTTTATTGTCTTGCTGGATGATCCACTTGTGGCCTAGTGTCAGCCTCCTGGCAGATGCAAACAGGGTTTTGACTAAAATGTCCTGGTACTTGGTAAAGTCAAAGATTGCTTTTACATTGACAAAATATTCTAGTGACCACTCAAACAATGGAAATACATGTCCTCAAAGATGGAAGGCAGGCGGTAGGAGGCGTGCTCAGGTGGGACCATTCTAGCCAATGACAGGGCAGATATGAGTGTGAATACCAGACCATTGAGATAGATAGAGGACTCATCTTTGTATCTGTGCCATTATAGCATCTGTGACAGCAGAGGCTTTCTTCTTCATTGGCCGCTTGCTCACTCATAGGAATCCCCACCCAGTTGACTACTTTAAAATGGTGAAAGCCCTCAATGGCAATGTTCATGCTAAAACACGATGAGTCCTCTATCTATCTATATGACAACAGGCACAACTTCGATTTTAAAGTCGTATTTGGGTAAGTTGCCGAAATGTCACGTCCACTTATATTTTGTGCATTCGTAAACAACCTAACCATTACTTAATTTCTATTTGTTCAAATAAGCCTCACTTAGGAAATTGACCTTCGCATTGACCTTCGCCTCTTCCTCTCTGGTAAAGTTCATGATGCCTTTGACCTTAACAAGGGCCTTAGGAACAGTAACAGCTAAATATCCCCGTAAAATCAAAGATCCAGCACCATATTTATTTTGTAGGCACGAGGTACTTTTCTGCATATGCTTCTGTTTGTAGACGCCAAACCCACCACTTGTGTGTGTGTGGCCAAAAAGCTATTTTTAAGCAAAATCTCTGAGCAATTGTATTAGTATGAAATAATATTATTGTCATTTTTTTGCACACAATATAGCTCAGTAGTTGTATTATTTACTTTACCCTGTGTTTTTTCCCATATTTTTATCAAGGATGTCAATAACGATGGACCCCACTATAATTGACATACACTGAGTGTTCAAAACATTAGGCATACCTTCCTAATATTTTGTCACAACCCCCTTTCCTCTTAGAACAGCTTCAATTTGTCGGGGCGTGGACTTTACATGGCGTCAAGGGTTCCACAGGGATGCTGGCCCATGTTGACTCTAATGCTTCCCACAGTTGTGTCAAGTTGGCTGGATGTTCCTTGGGTGGTGGAACATTCTACCATTCTTGATACACACAGCAAATTGTTGAGTGTGAAAAACCCAGCAGCGTTGCAGTTCTTGACACACTCAAAGCGGTGCACCTGGCACCTACTACCATACCCCCGTTCAAAGGCACTTAAATCTTTTGTCTTGCCCATTCACCCTCTGAATGGCACACATACACAATCCATCTCTCAATTGTCTCAAGGCTTAAAAATCCTTCTTTAAACTGTCTCCTCCCCTTCATCTACACTGATTGAAGTAGATTTAACAAGTGACATCAATAAGGGAACATAGCTTTCACCTGGTTAGTCTATGTAGTGGAAATGTAATGTTTTGTACACTCAGTGTATATAAATATCCTTATTACATGATTCACCTGTTCTCAGATCTGTTTGTGGTATTATGCCAACTCCTTGTTGAAAAGGAGTGAAAAGGAGTACTCCTTGGCATGAAAAGGAGTGACAAGGAGAGGCATGATAGTACAAATAGACTGGTACCCAGGCTAATAAATGATGCAGCCATTTAGGATATTGATGTAAAATGTCACAAGTGAGTGGTACTTGCATTTTGATGTTCACCACATCCATCTACCAAAAGCCATTGATTCTGATAGTGCATGCATATTTTGTTTTCTAGTCAATGTTATCCGTTTCAACCAATGAAAGTTAGCTAAGATGTCGGCCAATGACAATGCAATTGATGGCAGGGAGTGGAAGGGAGTTTTGTGTGCTTTTTCTATTTCATGCTTTAATCGTTCATGACTTTTGGTAATAAATGGGATTTTTTGCTTCTCCTCTCACGTCCCCTGGTTAATGTCACTCCTTTTATTCACGCTCTCCTCCTGTTTTATCTATCAGAAATTGGTCCGTCCGATCAGCTTCGCACTTCCAAGGACCCATGCAGACCTCGGCTGTTGGCATTCTCACACACTAGAAGGTGAAGGATGAGATTGAGTCATATCAAAACAGCACAGCGAGACTCTGATCAGAAGAGAGATAAAGAGAGAGAGAAAGCGAGGGGAGCTCACAGCTGTGTTAAATGCCAAACAACTAAAGACATAATTGCCTATCACAATCAAAGGGAAGCTATCGTTCCTTTCCTAATGGGTGAGGAAGATACGTGTTGAGTTGCCGGGAGGCACAGTGGGGAAGAAGAGGGAGGGACGGGTGTTGTTTGAGCAAAAATCCCGGCAGAGATCAGATCAGGCCTGGTGGAGTGGGAAATTAGGTTCCTCAATAACAAAACCAAGCGCATTCAAATGGCTTATTTTCATATGCCATTTCGTGGACGCTTTTATGAAAGACGACTTACAGCAGTGCGTGTAAACATTTTCGCATTGCGTGGCCCCAGCAGGATTCGAACCGGTCTCTGATGTTGCAAGCGCCATGCACAACCAACTAAGCCACACAGGACGACACTGTATGTTGTTAAGACACCATACCTGTTAACCGGACAAATCCTTTGCGTGAGGAGTTTGCTTTGGTGTAATATTTTTATGTTTGAAATATGATTATCTTGCTGGTGGCTACCAAAACACGACAATGAAAAACATTAATCCTGCATGAATCATAATACAGTCAATTAAATGTAACTGACCTAATGTAATTTTATATCAAGATTTAGAATTCAAATGTAAAATTGAATACACTGTTCAAGCAGCATGGTTTATGAAAGACATGAAGGTGATAAATATTAAATTATAGTTGGCTTGAAAATGTTATTCTTGAAAGGTCAAGAATTGTTGTGAAAAGCACACATACATCTACATTAAAATTCAACCTTACTATTCACTATTCTTGGAAAGCGGGTGGCCTATTAGCATACCATGCTCGTGCTTCAGCTCTCTCTGTGTCTTCCCAACTGCAGTACGCTCAGAGATTCCGAGAGCTTCCGAGGCCTCCAGGTTCAAAACTTCAGCTTCTCTTTAGAGTCTCAGAGACAGCAGAAATCCTCTGGACACAATTAGAACTGAGGGTCCTTTTCCAATGCAGAGGTCACTTATCCCGGGGGGCGAGGGCATGTGAGCACATCGTCAAATTAGTGACTTCATGTCACCATGTCAAAGGCAAAAGCCCCTCCGTCTTCTGAGAGAACTAGCTTCTGTTCTACAAACACGCTGAACTGAACATCAGCGGCAAGTGGCAACATCTGTACTTTCTAAAACTCTTTTAACTTTCACAACTTCCACTGCGCTAAATTGTGAGCCGTGATTGGAAAGAAGCTAAGTCGGAAGTCCGGCTAGGCTTAGAAGCCAATCTTGTCAAGATTTAACATAGCGTTGTCTTTACGCTGTAAAAATGCCCGCAGAACAAAGCTCGTACAATGTCACATTTTACCTTATGATGTTGTGCAGACATTGACTCAGCGAACAGAGCTTTATTGCTATGGCTAATAGACAACAGCTGGACTCCTTGAAATACTGACCATACAGTACAGTGGCTTACTAGGAGGCAGTCAATAGCACAACGATATCCCCCGAGGATCACACCATGGTCAATCATTTAACCATCAGACTGCAGTGGCAATGTAAATCCCAACTCATTAGCAAGGTCACAAATAACCCTAGTTAGCAATGCAATGCTAACTACTATCTTCTCGCTACCATGCCTTAGGCTTAGAACGTTCATCCCCCTTTCCCAAGTCTGACTAATGTTCTGTTATCTCTCTTGTCGGGCACCATCTTTAATTCCAGACTCCGGTGATTGTGTTTGAGTGCACAGGGGAAAAACAGCTTCCTCTTAGCTGGGTTTTGACAGTGGCTAAACCTACCCAGCACAAAGATATTCGGCTAAATGTTCAAGGGATCCATTCTCAAACTCCTGAACTATTTAAATATAGGAAATCCCCTTGTAGGCAAATAAATGGAAATCATAATTTGCACACTCACTCCTTGCCTGTGTGTGGAAGTGCATGGGGTTAACATTTGCAGCTACCAAATGTTGAGGCTTGGCAACTGGTGAGGCTTGGGTCTTATCAGGATAGCACTGTGTGTGAGGTGTAAGTGGAGCTCAGTTTCCCAGTATAGGCTTAGTGAGAGCTGTTCTACTCAAAGGTCTGATGCTATGTCAATGGCGCCTTTATAGGTTATCTTCAGCATGCAGCATCATATCTTCAGCATACAGCAACGTATCCATCCCATCAGGCAAGAGAGAAAGATCACAAATCACGGTTACATGTTTTGACTGTCTCTTACTTTTAAATCACATGCTCACTCTCCCTCTTAGTCACACCCACATACAGCATACCCCATCCCTTTTTCTCTCACCCTCTCTCGCTAGCCGTCTTTCCACCTGATCAATGCGCTCATTTAGTTTTTGAGTCAGTGAATATAACATACCTTTGACATGCATGATTTCTCCGGGGTGGTCGGTGTGTCAGTGACTCAATCCTAACAGGCTTTTCCCACAGCCCTGACCCATCCCGGGCTAATGAGCAAGGACAGTTTGAGTCATCGGGTGGGACAGGCTGCCATGTTGGCTGTCTCCTCACCCCCGCAACAGTCATGTGTTGTGTCTATGGGCTGTCAAAGGACTTCTGAGCAATATTCTTTCGCCCCTGCAAACCCACTGTCCTCGGGCTGACATTAGAACCTTTGAACGCACATGGGGTTTAATTTGTTACCATGGTGAATTTAGTATCTGTAATAAGAGTACAAAAAAACCTGAAGTAAAGAGAAACTATTTACACTAGTACGCTGGATTATTGTAGTATAATGAGCATGGGTTGGGAATTGAAATCTCTATGAATTTCAAGAGGTTTGGAGTGAATGTGTTAATATAGTTCAATGAACAGACCATTATCAGCGCCTATAAGTGACCCTCTAGGTACCAGACAGTAAATCAAATCAAATAAAATTTTGTTGGTCACATATACATGTTCAGCAGATGTTAATGTGAGTGTAGCTAAATGCTTGTTCTGACATTGTAACTATCTAACAAGTCATCTATCAATTACACAATTACCTAATACACACACATCTAAGTAAAATAATGGAATAATCATATATAGATATAAATATATGGATGAGTAATGACCGAGCGGCATAGGCAAGATGCAATAGATGGTATAAAATGAGTGTATAAACAGTTGAAGTCAGAAGTTTATATACACTTAGGTTGCAGTCATCAACCACTCCACAAATTTCTTGTTAATTATCATACTATAGTTTTGGCAAGTTGGTTAGGACATCTACTTCGTGCATGACACAAGTAATTTTTTCCAACAATTGTTTACAGACAGATTATTTCACTTACAATTCACTGTATCACAATTCCAGTGGGTCAGAAGTTTACATACACTAAGTTGACTGTGCCTTTAAACAGCTTGGAAAATTCCAGAAAATTATGTCATGGCTTTAGAAGCTTCTGATAGGCTAATTGATATAATTTGAGTCAATTGGAGGTGTACCAGTGGATATATTTTAAGGCCTACCTACAAACTCAGTGCCTCTTTTCATGACATCATGGGAAAATCAAAAGAAATAAGCCAAGACCCCAGAAAAAAATTGTAGAACTCCACAAGTCTGGTTCATCTTTAGGAGCAATTTCCAAACGTCTGAAGGCACCACGTTCATCTGTAAATACAATGGTACACAAGTATAAACACTATGGGACCACGCAGTCATCATACCGCTCAGGAAGGAGACGCGTTCTGTCTCCGAGAGATGAACGTACTTTGGTGCGAAAAGTGCAAATCAATCCCAGAACCACAGCAACGGACCCTGTGAAGATGCTGCAGGAAACAGGTACAAAAGTATCTATATCCACAGTCAAACGAGTCCTATATCAACCTAAAAGGCTGCTCAGCAAGGAAGAAGCCACTGCTCCAAAACCGCCATAAAAAAGTTTGCAACTGCACATGGGGACAAAGATCATACTTTTTGGATAAATGTCCTCTGGTCTGATGAAACAAAAATAGAACTGTTTGGCCATACTGATGTTTGGAGGAAAAAAAGAGGACGCTTGCAAGCCGAAGAACACCATCCCAACCGTGAAGCACGGGGTTGGCAGCATCATGTTGTGGGGCTGCTTTTCTGCAGGAGGGACTAGTGCACTTCACAAAATAGATGGCATCATGAGGACAGAAAATTATGTGGATATATTGAAGCAACATCTGAAGACATCAGTCAAGAAGTTAAAGCTTGGTCGCAAATGGGTCTTCCAAATGGACAATGAGCCCAAGCATACTTCCAAAGTTGTGGCAAAATAGCTTAAGGACAACAAAGTCAAGGTATTGGAGTGACCATCACAAAGCCCTGACCTCAATCCCATAGAAAATGTGTGGGCAGAACAGTAAAAATGTGTGTGAGCAAGGAGGCCTACAAACCTGACTCAGTTTACAATAGCTCTGTCAGGAGGAATGGGCCAAAATTCACCCAAGTTATTGTGTGAAGCTTGTGGACGGCTACCCGAAATGTTTGACCCAAGTTAAACAATTTAAAGGCAATGTTACCAAACACTAATTGAGTGTATGTAAACTTCTGACCCACTGGAAATGTGATGAAAGAAATAAAAGCTGAAATAAATCAGTCTCTCTACTATTATTCTGACATTTCACATTCTTAAAATAAAGTGGTGAT
Organism: Oncorhynchus keta; assembly: GCF_023373465.1. Lineage (NCBI taxonomy): Eukaryota > Metazoa > Chordata > Actinopteri > Salmoniformes > Salmonidae > Oncorhynchus > Oncorhynchus keta. The sequence goes on from NC_068423.1 coordinate 6,782,857, forward strand.
CCTAACTGACCTAAGACAGGGATTTTTTCTAGGATTAAATGGCAGGAATTGTGAAAAACTGAGTGTAAGGTGTATGTAAACTTCCAACTTCAACTGTACATATGAGATGAGTAATGCAAGATTTGTAAACATTATTAAAGTGGCATTATTAAAAGTGACTAGTGATCCATGTATTAAAGGCAGCAGCCTCACTGTGATAGTGGTGGCTGTTTAACAGTCTGATGGCCTTGAGACTGAAAAATACCTTCTGACTCTCGGTCCCAGCTTTGACGCACCTGTACTGACCTCGCCTCATGGATGGTAGCAGGGTGGACAGGCAGTGGCTCGGGTGGTTGTTGTCCTTGATGATCTTTTTGGCCTTCCTGTGACATCGGGTGCTGTAGGTGTCCTGGAGGACAGGTAATTTGTCCCCGGTGATGCGTTGTACAGCCCGCACCACCCTCTGGAAAGCCCTGTGGTTATGGGCGGTCCAGTTGCTGGATCAGGCAGTGATACAACCCGACAGGATGCTCTCAATTATGCATCTGTAAAAGTTTGTGAGGGTTTTAGGTGACAAGACACATTTCTTCAGCCTTCTTCACCACAATGTCTGGGTGGGTGGACCATTTCAGATTGTCTGTGATGTTTATGCCCGAGGAACTTAAAACTTTCCACCTTCTCCACTGCTGTCCCGTCGATGTGGATAGGGGGGTGCTCCCTCTGCTGTTTCCTGAAGTCCACAATCATCTCCTTTGTTTTGTTGACATTGAGTGAGAGGTTGTTTTCCTGACGCCACTCTGAGTTTGTTCGTATAGGTGCATACTAAATACCCCATATGAAATACAAGAAACATAGTATGGTTGGTGCTTCAGATGAATAGTTGTATTTGTAACAAATAAAAAACAAAGTACTATATTGCATTCAAAGTGTTTGTATTTCTCTCTCTTTGACAACAGTGGGTGGCAGAGACAGATAGGAAATCACTCGGACAAGAGATTCCAAAATGTCGCCACACATTGGTGGAGCCTGAGGCTAATCTCTAAATGAAAACAACAAGACACCGTAAACTCTCTATCCCCTGCCAAGAAACAATTATCTGCTATCATCCCCTCTATAAATCACACAAAAAAGTGTGTGTGAATTGTGTGTGTACATGCATGCATTTGTGTGTGCGTACGTGTGCATGTTCTGCACATGTATACATTGTGTGTGTGCACTGTGTGTAGTTGCACATATATGCACTATGCATGGGTTCTAGTCAAATAAACGTGTCACTTGGTGGGAAAGTTACTGAATTTGAATTGTAAAGGGAGCTCAATTCCACCCTGCTCTGCCTCGGGAGTTGATACTTTGGCGTCCAGATTCCCGATATAGAGACCTCATCTCAAAAACCCCACCAGTTCTACATCAGGTCCTTGTCTGTCTTTCAGATGACTGACAAAGGGACACTTGGAATCTCCCCTAAACAGCTGGCTGACCAGACCAGTAAGTACAGTGGCCTGTGGACTGACAGCTGAAAACCACTATTCAAAATAGACTGTGCTTCATTCCTCTACTGTTGCCGATGGACCGGACAGCTCAGAGGTGATTTCTGGTACAGCTTGTGTGTGTATGTGTGTGCGTGCGCGTCTGTGTATGAGTGAGTGTGTGTCTGATTGTCAGTACCAAGTGTGTGTGTGTGCTTGTCTGCTTGTGTGTGTGTATCTGCGTGTGCAAATATGTGCGTGTCTGACTTCATTTGTTTGTGTGTGTGTTTGTGTGTGACTGTAGGTCCCCGGTGGCTCACTGCCCTTTAGCCCCTTCACTTTGCATTAATCTGCAGTCACTTGATAAAAGAGGAGCGTCGGCCAGCAGCGATGTACGAAGGAATTCAAGTAGCCAGTACACTCAGGCCACCCCAAGTCCCCTGATAGAGGAGAGACCCAGTGCAGTGCAAGGGTGACACACACACAAATGCTACGCACTACACACACATGTACTTGGTATACACACACGAAATTGGTACCCACCACACACATTACCCACGACACACAGCACCAGAGACATGTGGATGATGTCATTCCCTGCCGCCCTCCCACTAGCCTGACTGCTGCCAACACACAAACAGACAAGGCCCAGCCAGGAAGCAAGATCATACCAATGGAGGTCTCCCCTCTCAAGGCTGTGAACAATAAAATGTCGGCAAGTTAGTCATCCTCATTGCATCCCAAAATGAAATAATTAGGTTCTTCAAGTCTGTGAGGTGCCGTTACATTTTTAAAGTCATTTGAAAGTAAATCGGTCAGACTTTGTGTTTACTCGGCCCACCCAATAACTGCAACATTAACTTTATTATAACTATCTTTATGGGACTATTGTTATAGTTTGACAGAATGTAGTATGCCTCTATAAAAAAAGTATCTTAAGAGTATGAAAATGCAATATTTACGAAAGGATGCAAAAACACAATGTAGGATGGGACATTGTAGTGATATAGTTCTGTTTATTTTCAGACATGGATAAGAGATCATTGACATTCTTCTTTGACTTTTTTTTTTTACAGCAGCTGATAAAACAGATAAAATCTTTTAGTTCCTCATGTGTGCGGATGTAAAAAAAAAAAAAAAAAAAACTAGAGTTGACTGAAAAAGTACAGAAGATACTGTAGCTTCAAGTGTTAGAAAAGACACAGTGGCATCCAGGAAATCTTCATCTTCATTCCTTCGACCGTTTAGAAAACTCTTTAGTTTGAAAAGTGGATTGTCGAATACATCACCTATGTCTTCATTCTAGCGTCATCACAGAGTCAATCAAATATTTTAAAAGCTGATTACTTTATCCATATTACATAGTTACCCCATCCTTAAAATTATATTTATCCTAAATCACAAATGTACCTAATTTTATTGATAAATAGGAAGTCATCGATGGAACCTGGGAGTTTACTTTCTCACATATTAGCATTAGCATTGTTGCGTGCAAAATAATAAGACTTATAGGAGCCATGGTAGCATGATCGAAGCATTCCCAAATCAACTCTGTCACTTCATTCCAATTCCCTACCATTCCCATTGCTTTGTGTTGTTAGGTTCTAATTCTCAGAGTAAAAACACACATTATGAAAGCCCAGAGGGTCAATACAGCTGCATTCAGACAAAACACATTTCCACCACCACAAGTATATAAACTCCAATTTAGGCACTCCTCCTTCTCTCAAATCCTTACATATTCTATGGTTCAACAGGAAGACTAAGTAATAGGGTAATAAACCATAATTTCTCCCTTAAGGGGATCTGACCTTACCTCAACCCCTCATTTGCCTAATCCACAGTCCATCCGTATCCCCTGTAGCACTCCTGTGACGTCTTCCCGTCCATCCAATACATTCCAAAGCCATCTGGCTCCTACAGATAACCATTAACTTCTGATGTAAAAACCAGTCTCTTTCACATCTTAGATACTATAACAATGTTCCAAGTTTAACGCAGAATCTAACAGTATCCAACACCGTTAACACTAAGTAAACAACTTTAAAGATCGCGCCAACAGACATAGTCGCCCTGCTTCTAGCTCCTAGACAACTTTGCAGTATTTTAGTTTTTTTTGTATTATTTCTTACCATTATTTTCTCTATTACCTACAGGCGAAAATAACTTTTGGATATTAGATTGGTGGTCACTCACCATAAATTGAACTTCCTGGACCCTTTGTTTAAACTGCCCGAGGCAACTCCATTCATCCCGGGTGACACTCCAAAACAACTGCCGAAGGAGGAGAAGTGGGGACTTAGTCAGACTCAGGAAAGAGGCATACCACCCACTGCTTCAGAGTATATTACTCTGTAACAGTCAATCCCTGGACAATAAAATAGATGAGCTCAGGGCAAGGATCGTCCAGACAGAGACATATTCTGCTTTACAGAATTGTGGCTCTCTCTGGACACATTGTCCCCGTCCAGAGAACCAGCGTGGTCCTACGTTCATTGTGTGGTCAGGAACAAAGAACTATCCGGGAAACACAAAGGCAAGGAGCATGTTTCATGACAAACAACTCATGGTGTTATTGGGTAACGTACAGGAAATCAAATCCTTTGGTTCTCCCGATCTGGAATACCTCCTTCAAATGCCGACCACATTACCTCCCAAGATAATTGTCTTCGGTTATAGTCACTGCCATGTACATTTCCTCACAAGCAGAGACTGCGACGGCACTCAAGAAACCGCATATCCTGAAGGCACATTTATTGTAGCTGGGGACTTTAATAAAGGAAATCTGAGGAAAACACTACCAAAATGCTATCAACATCTTTGCTACTCATAGTGCGAAAATTCTTGTTCATTGCTACTCTCCCTTCCAGGATGGCTACAAGGACCTAACCTCCCTTCGGAAATCTGACCATACCTCTTCCTCAACGTCAACAAAAGCTGATCGTGGACAGGAGTTGATCGTGAACTACAGGAGACAGCAGAGAGAGCACACCCCCATCCAAATTGACAGAGACCTGAAATGATCCCTTCACACCAACAATGTGGTGAAGGCGCAACAACGCCTCTTCAACCCCTAAGTCCCTCACAAACATCTACAGATGCACTCTTGAGAGCATCCTGTCAGGCAGTATAACCGCCTGGTACGGCAATTGTACCGTCGATAACAGCAGGGCACTCTAGGGGTGGTACGGTCAGCCCAACGCACCATCGGGGGCACACTGCCTGCCCTCCAGGATATCTACAGCACCCGGTGTCACAGGAAGGCCAAGATCATCATCAAGGACCTCAGCCAACCGAGCCACGGACTGTTCACCCCGCTACCATCTAGAAGACAGAGACAGTACATCAAAGCTGGGACCGAGAGACTGAGTGTTAAATAGCCACCACTAGATGGCCTCCACCCAGTACTGTGCTATCTGCCCACTACCCTACTCTGCCCCTCAGTCACTATAACTAGCTGGCCACCACCGGGTACTCTAGCCTGCATCTTAGGGACTACTACATAGTCAATGACCACTGGTCACTTTAATAATATTGACATACTATTTATACATCCATTGCTGTACTACATAAAACATTTTAAAAATACATTTGCGATTATTGTGTGCTTGTTGAAATTTACTGCACCGATCGATAGGAACATAAGCATATCGCTGCACCCACTATATAGCACTTGTTAAACTGTGTACGCAAACAATAACATTTCATTTTAAGAAATCAAAATCTTCGGTCGCTGACTCTCCAGGTCCATAGACCACTCACTAAAGGTAAATATGCAATTTCAGTGAACTATCCCTTTAAAATGTAAAACAAATAGGCACAATGAGCTAAAAACATTCTTACATCACCAGCATTGCTTCTCAGCCCATGCTAAACTATTCTGTCCAGATATCCCATACAGAAAATATATTTGCTTTCAAAAAAAGCAGTCTAGTGACTCCAAAAATATTTTCCCAAATAACTTATTGGCTTTTAAAATGCAAACCAAGGAAACCTAGGTGTTCACTGTTTCCTGTAGCATTCAAAGAGCAACAAGGAATTTACACAAGAAAACATCTCACGTTACTTGACCACTTTCTAAGTACAAACTGCTTGCGAACTTTCAACTCAAGCCTTAACACATAACCGACCATAGGACCTCTCACCACACGTGCTGGGCCCAGTGGTCGGTTACGTGCTATGGCTTAAGTTCAAAGTGCCGCAGTCTCAATCACAATTCAACACTGCATTGCCATAGGAGGGCGACTCTCGTCTAACTCTCACTCCATTCGCTAAGACACCAGCAATTTGGCGGCGTATAGAAGTAGTCCGCCCAGGCCGGCAGCGGTCGCTATGGCGATGGCCCTGGCCAGCAGGAACTCCATAGAGTCCTCGAGCTTGGTGTGTAGCCGCAGCACCTGGCGCTGGGTGTCCTCGCGGCTGCCCGAGTTTTCCACCACGTGACTGGCCAATCCCCGCTTCTCATTTAGGGGCATCTGGGCAGCCACACGCTGCTCCGCCTGCTCCTGGGTCAGCCCGTCCCGGTTCATGAGGCGCGACAGCTGGGTGGCCGGGTCACTGGATCAGGAAAAGAGAACATGCTTAACCCTTTACACTGGCAGATTTGGACAATGATAAGCGCCTAAATTGGAATGCAGTGGCTGTACAGTAACATGATATACATGACATCAGAGGGTTTTGACTGACATTGCATGAGAATAAGTCGCACCCATTCCTCCAGCTAATTGGGCAACTTTTGCAACTGTTTTGTTGTCTGGGTGAGGGAAATGCTGTAAATTACAAAAATGAGACTTGAGGAATATAATACTGATTTGATGTCATACAATGCACTCATGACTCTGTTCTATGGCCACCAAAATTACAATGTGCTTCTGTGAATTGCCTTGTGAAAGCTTAACACTAATATAGTATTTCATAATTTAGCTGGTAATGTTAGCGAAAAGAACAAGCTTTATATGTATGCCCACCTGACCCAGATTATGATTTATAATGGACCGTTGTTGGAAACAACACCTCCACTTCGCTGATCTTCAACACAGGGGCCCCACAAGAGTGCGTGCTCAGACCCCTCCTGTACTCCCTATTCACCAATGACTGCGTGGCCACGCAAGCCTCCAATTCAATCATCAAGGTTGCAGATGTCACAACAGTAGTAGACCTGATTATCAACAATGACGAGACAGCCTACAGGGAGGTGGTGCAAGGCGCTACAAAGAGTAGTGTGTATGGCCCAGTAACCCGTACATTGACTTGGTACTGGTACCCCCTGTATATAGCCTCATTATTGTTATTTTACTTTAGTTTATTTAGAAAATACTTTCTCACCCTGCACTGTTTGTTAAGGGCTTGTAAGTAAGCATTTCAAGGTCTACACCTGTTGTATTAGGCGGATGTGACAAATAACATTTTATTTGACCCATAATGTTCCCCAGATGTTTGAGTGTCCAGTTTTCAGTTAGTTAGGGGAACATTCTATGTACGTTAGCAAAAACCTCCTGAAACCTATTTAGCAGGTTCTGGCATTAGAGTTAGGAGATTATTCCCTAAATATTAAACAGAATGTGGTCACCATGACCTCAGAACATTCCATATTAAATGTTCTAGACACGTTTAATTGGAACGTTGCAAGAATTGTATCCATGGAATATTCTTTGAAGGAATATTCCCATAACCCTCTGAGAACTGAACACAGAAATGTTCTAGCAGCGTTCTCACGAAACGTGTCTAGAACATTAATATGGAATATTCTGAGGTCATGGTGACCACGTTCTGGGTAAGTTCTGTTTGACATTAAGGAAATGGTCTCTTGGAAACAGTACTTGCCCTTGTTGAACTTCTCTCTGGTCTCGGTTAAGGAAAGCTAAAAAGGCGCCGCTTGGTCGTGCGCAGCACGAGGTCAGCATTCAATTTACCTGAATTCTGAGCGCAGCGCACTACCCCAAAGCACCGTGCTGCAATAGTTGTCATGATACTCAGTATCACAAAACTCAATGTATCATGGGAAGGAAAGTCAACATGAAGCAGAACACATTTCTTGAGGAAAATAGTCCTAAGGTAGGAAGCAAACAGATATTGTCACATTTATTTATATACACATTTCCAAGCTAGAGCACATATTTTATGTTGAAACCTTTAAGCAGGTTCAAACCTTTAGAAATGAAAGGTCGAAGAGCCGTAGTTGGTCTTACCAGTACACCACCACAGTGTGGTTAAGGAAGCGGGTGAGACGCCTCGTCTCGAAGAGCAGGGGCACGTCTAGCACCACGTAGCGATAACCTGGAGGGGAAAGAGCAGCAGCACTACAATAGAGCCCTCACACCAGAGCCATGGAACTGCTGTACTGTACTGTCGCTCCTACCAATCCACTCTCTATGGAAAGTTACAATGTTAGGTATTCCATGGTTTATTCTCCATATGTCCCATTAAGAATTCCTTACACTTTTTCATATGATAGTTATGACATATGCAATTTAGTGGCTTTACAATATATGATACATTTGCTGTAGACGGGAAGACCACCCCAGGAAAATATAAATAATTATAATGTACTGCTGTAATTGTCTTTTTTACACTTAGTTAGCTAACCTCGGAGGAAGAAAAATAAGATCTGTTTGAGCATGGCCTTGTGGATCTCTGGGTGGGTGATGGAGTTAAGCAGGCGCCGCTTGTCCTCGCTGGCGAAGATGAGCTGACCCAGCTTCTGCCGGTCGATCTCTCCATTTTCCAGCAGGATCTCGGGGCCAAAGTGCTTCACGATCCGGCAGTAGGCCGGACTGTGGGGCTCCACCACTGGCAAAGACAGGACACGGTTAGCTTAACCTGATTAAAGACATGTTCATTAAGGCACGCAACAGAATGTGTTCTCAAACATTTGCATCGGAAAACAAAAATGAGCATTTCTTAAATTGACAAGTCCATGTAGTACCTCTCGTTTTCAGTCACATTTGACCCCCTATTTGGTGTCTAATGAATAAGACAACCCTTGCCACGGCTTTCTCACAGCCATCCAATATAAATATGCCTGTGTTGTCTAGGGTTGAATAGTTTCCCGGGATTTTACAAAAATGTATTTAACCGCCAAAACAGGTAGTCTCAATTTAAAGCATATAAATATGTCTGGATTTGATTAGAGCTTCTAACGGCTTGAACATTCAAGCCTGATGATACCTGATGAACCCTACATTAAGAATATTTTATGAGCCCATGCCTAAAAATGCCCAAATGATTTTGCCATTAACCAATGATTTACATGATAGATAGACTACCGCACATTATGCACGACAGAAGAACACGACAGAAGCCCATAGATGTAGTTATGCTAAATGGTAAGTGAATGCAACAAGCTCCAGTAAGCTAATCTTTTTGAGTGTGGACTGTATTATGCTGCATTACATGGACTGGAATTACACACCGCGTTCAAACCATGCGATGCTGGTGCTGGACATGCAGCCTATAAAGGCTAGCGAATTTGATTTAAATTGTGAAGTATAATAGAGCTTATTTTAAGCATATACAGTTGAAGTCGGAAGTTTACATACACCTTAGCCAAATACATTTACACTCAGCTTTTCACAGTTCCTGACATTTCATCCTAGTAAAAAATCCCTGTCTTAGGTCAGTTAGGATCACCACTTTATTTTAAGAATGTGAAATGTCAGCATAATGATAGAGAGAATGATTTATTTCAGCTTTTATTTCTTTCATCACATTCCCAGTGGGTCAGACGTTTACATGCACTCAATTTGTATTTGGTAGCATTGCCTTTAAATTGTTTAACTTGGGTCAAACGTTTCGGCTAGCCTTCCACAAGCTTCCCACAATAATTTGGGTGAATTTTGTCCCATTCCTCGTGACAGAGCTGGTGCATTTGGAAGACCCATTTGCGACCAAGCTTAAACTTCCTGACTGATGTCTTGAGATGTTGCCTCAATACATCCACATCATTTTCCGTCCTCATGATTCTATCTATTTTGTGAAGTGCACCAGTCCCTCCTGCAGCAAAGCATCCCCACAACATGATGCTGCCACCCCCGTACTTCACGGTTGGGATGGTGATCTTCGGCTTGCAAGCCTCCCCCTTTTTCCTCCAAAAATAACGATGGGCATTATGGCCAAACAGTTCTATTTTTGTTTCATCAGACCAGAGGACATTTCTCCAAAAAGTACGATCTTTGTCCCCATGTGCAGTTGCAAACCGTAGTTTGGATTTTTTTATGGCGGTTTTGGAGCAGTGGCTTCTTCCTTGCTGAGCCGCCTTTCAGGTTATGTCGATATAAGACTCATTTGACTGTGGATATAGATACTTTTGTAACCGTTTCCTCCAGCATCTTCACAAGGTCCGTTGCTGTTGTTCTGGGATTGATTTTCACTTTTCGCACCAAAGTACGTTCATCTCTAGGAGACAGAACACGTCTCCTTCCTGAGCGGTATGACGGATGTGTGATCCCATGGTGTTTATACTTGCGTACTATTGTATGATGGAATTTTCTGGAATTTTCAAAGCTGTTTAAAGGCACAGTCAACTTAGTGTATGTAAACTTCTGACCCACTGGAATTGAGATACAGTGAATTGTAAGTGAAATAATCTGTCTGTAAACAATTTTTGGAAAAACTACTTGTGTCATCCACAAAGTAGATGTCCTATCCGACTTGCCAAAACTATAGTTTGTAAACAAGAGATTTGTGGAGTGAAAAACAAGTTAATGACTGTAAACCTCAGACTTCAAATGTATAGGCTACCTTTCATAATAATTTCATAATTTCCTCCTCGCTTTCAACAGCTAAATTAAATATGTTGTACTTATCTTCATAATTGTAAATGACATAATGAATAATATAGGACTAGAATAAGATGCAGACAGCTTTCAATTATTTTCACAAAGATTGAATGGTTATGGTCTGAATAAATAGGCCTAACTTCTGTAGCCTATCCCCATTGCGTGTGTTCTCTCTCTCTTCTTTCAAAACTCCCCGCGAGTTCTATTGGCTGCTGTAATTAACAATCAGCAAACAAGAGCTTGCATCCCACTTCGAATAGTCTATTATTAAACGGAAAAGAAACAAAAATGTCCAGCAAGAGATTTTAGTCTAGCTTTTCCTGGGACTCCAAGAGCTAACCCACTTGGCACAGATGTCAATTCAACGTCTGTTCCACATTGGTTCAACCAGTGTGCGCCCTGTGGGAAGAAGCGTTTAAAGGAGAGAGGCCAGCGTAGCGCAGGTGCGTAATTGCGCAAGAGACAGAGGCTATAAGTTAGAAGTTTATGCATCACCCATCATTCATTAGATAAATAACCCTAATACTGCATTCAATGTATTACCTGAAAGAGGTAGGGTAGGATTTTATATATACTGAACAACAATATAAACGCAAGTGTAAAGTATTGGTCCAATGTTTCATGAGCTGAAATAAGATCCCACAAATGTTCAATATGCACAAAATGCTTCTCTCTCAAATTTGGTGCACAAATTTGTTTACATTCGAGTTTGTGAGCATTTCTCCGATGCCAAGATAATCCATCCACCTGACAGGTGTGGTATATCAAGAAGCTGATTAAACAGCATGATTACACAGGTGCACCTTGTGCTGTGGACAATGAAAGGCCACTCTAAAATGAACAGTTGTCACACAACACCACAGATGTCTCAAGTTGAGGGAGCGTGCAATTTGAATGCTAACTGCAGGGAACGTCCAGCAGTGCTGTTGCCAGAGAATTTAATGTTAATTTCTATACCCTAAGCCGCCTCCAACGTCTTTTTAGAGAATTTGGCAGTACGTCCAACTGGCCTCACAACCACAGACCACGTGTATGGCTTCGTGTGGGTGAGCGGTTTGCTTATGTCAACGTTATGAACAGAGTGCCCTATGGTGGAGGTGGGGTTATGCTATGGCAGGCATAAACTACAGACAAACACAATTGCATTTTATCGATGGAAATCTGTGACCAACAGATGCATATCTATATTCCCAGTCACGTGAAATCCATAGATTAGGGCCTAATTCATTTTTTGAATTGACTGATATCCTCTTAACTCAGTAAAATCAGTGTGTATCAATGTTCAGTGTGTATACAGTGCATTTATTCCACATTTTGTTATGTTACAGACTTATTCTAAAATTGATGAAATAGTTTTTTTGGGGGGCGTAAATCAGAAAACCCGTCAGTATCTGGCGTGACCACCATTTGCCTCATGCAGCGCGACATCTCCTTTGCATAGAGTTGATCAGGCTGTTGATTGTGGCTTCTTCAATGGCTGTGCAAAGTTGCTGGATATTGGTGGGAACTGGAACACGCTGTGTACACGTCAATCCAGAGCATCCCAAACATGCTCAATGCATGATATGTCTGGTGTGTATGCAGGCCATGAAAGAACTGGGACATTTTCAGCCTCCAGAAATTTTGTACATATCCTTGTGACATGTGGTCGTGCATTATCAGGCTGAAAAATGTGGTGATGGCAACAGATGAATGCACAACAATGGGCCTCAAGATCTCGTCACAGTATCTCTGTGCATTCAAATTGCCATTGTTAAAATGCAATTGTGTTCATTGGCCATAGCTTATGCCTGCCTATAGCATAACCCCACCGCCACCACGGGTCAGTCTGTTCACAATGTTGACGTCAGCAAACCACTCGCACACACACAACGTCATCTGTCCAGTACAGTTGAAACCGGGATTCAGCCGAGAAGAGCACACTTCTCTAGTGTGCTAGTGGCCATGAAGTCGGTTACGACGCCAAACTACAGTCAGGTCCAGACCCTGGTGAGGTCAATGAGCAGGCAGGTTAGCTTCCATGAGATTGTTTCTGCAGAAATTGTTCCGTTGTACAAACCCAGTTTCATCAGCTGCCCAGGTGGCAGGTCTCAGACGATTCCGCTGGTGAAGAGCCCTGATGTGGAGGTCCTGGGCTGGTATGGTTACAGATGGTCTGATGTTGTGATGCCAGTTGGACATACTGCCAAATTCTTTAAAACGAACGTTGGAGGCTACTTATGGTAGAGAAATGAACATTAAATTCAATGGGATAACTGTGGCACTGTATTGTGTGACAAAACTGCACATTTAGAGTGGCCTTTTATTGTCCCTAGCGCAATCTGATACCTGTCAGATGGATAGATTATTTTGGCAAAGGAGAAATGCTAACTAACGGGAATGTAAACAAATTTGTGGACAACATTTTAGAGAAATAAGCTTTTGGTGCATATGGAAAATTCCGGGGATATTTTATTTCAGCTCGTGAAACATGGGATCAACACTTTATATGTTGCGTTTGTTTAGTGTAATATACCAGTTTCTCAGTTACTTATCCTTGGAAAAGCGAGTGGGTTTGGGATGTAAATCTCAGTAATTCTCAGTAACCCGGTTCCCGCTATTCAACCCTAGTGTTGTCAAAACAGACAGAATCCCTTTAAATATGTCAACAGGACAGTTATTTCAAAAGGAGTCTGGATTGAATACGACTGGATTCATGATGGCATATCAGAAAAGGCTGGTGGGAGGAGCTACAGTGGGTACAGAAAGTCACCACCCCTTTAAAACATATTCACATTTTGTTGCCTTACAGCCTGAAATGAAAACATAACATCCAGCTTTATTTACACACAGTAACCCACAATATTCAAGTAAAACATATTTTTTACACTCTGGAAACAAATTGCAATTGCAATTGCAAACTTGCTGAGGTATAACCAACCACCTTCCAGATCACAAATCAAGCTAATTGGCTTCCATCTGTGATCAATTGTAGTGACTTTGATTAGTTCAGAATAAAAGCAGTTGTTGATAGAAGACTCCACTGCTCAGTAGTGCAATTCAAAGCAAAGAATCCACTATGGGCGGAAAGGTACTTTCAAAAGAGCTACGAGATAAAGTTGTGGAAAGGCACAAGTCAGGGGATGGATATAAAATATTTCAAAGGCTTTGTCTATCCCTCTGAGCACAGTTAAGACCATTATTAAGAAGTGGAAGGCGTATGGCACCACCCAGACCATGCATAGATCAAGCCATCCCTCCGAACTGGATGACCGGGCAAGGAGGAGACTGATCAGAGAGGCAAGAAGAAGAGAAAACACATCAAGTCTCATTTGAGCTTTGCCTCAGATGAGACCAAAATTGAACTTTTTGGGCTGAATGTAAAAAGGTCTGGCGAAAACCCAATACAATCTTTCCACCCAAAGAACACCATGTCTACAGTAAAGTATGGCAGCATCCTGTTGTGGGGTTGTTTCTCTTCAGCAGAGACAGGAGCACTTGTCAGGAAAGAAGGGAAAATGGACAGTGCAAAATACTGACAGATTCTTGAGAACCTGCAGCCCTCTGCCAGGAAGTTGAAAATGGTTCACGTTTCAACATGACAATGACCCAAAGCACACCGTCAAAGCAACCGTACAGTGGTTGAAGGACAAGAAGGTGAATGTCCAAGGATGGCCTAATCAGAGCCCCGACCTAAATCCCATCAAGAACCTGTGGAATGACTTGAAGCGTGCAGTTCATGAGCGGTCACTGTGCAATTTGACTGAGCTTGAACAACTCTGCAAGGGAGAATGTACAAAGTTAGCAGAGACGTATTCAAAGAGACTCATGGCTGTAATTCAAGCAAACGGCAGTTCCACCAAGTATTAACTCAGGGTGGTGTTCACTTATCCAAATAGGGTATTTGACTGTTTGAAATAATTTTCAGATTTCTTTGTATTAAAACAATTCACTTGGATATTGTGGGTTACTGTGTGTAAATTAAGTCAGATTATATGCGTTTTCATTTCAGGCTATAAGGCAACAAAAGGTGAACATTTTGAAAGGGGGTGATGACTTTCCATACCCACTGTATAGAAAGAATGGCTGGAATGGAATTAATGAAATGGCGCCAAATGTGGTTTCCATGTTTGATACTGTTCTATCGATTCCATTCGAGTCTTTACAATGAGACCACTCATATCTCCTCCCACCAACCTCCTTTGCATGACATAGTGATCAATACAAATAACTGGGGCACGCTCAAGTAAATTTTGCAAGGGCTTTAAACTGCACAATGGTTTTTAAAACAAATGCAAATACAAGCGTGTGGAATGTCAAAATGGACCCAACATCCATTGAGTGTGTGTGTGTGTGTGTGTGTGTGTGTGTGAAAAATCCCTTTCAGTCCCATAGCCTGTACCTTTTCGAGCCACCACATCGGCATCGATAATGGGGCAGCCAAGCTCTCGCAGCAGAGAGGACACAGTGCTCTTCCCTGAGGCGATTCCTCCTGTCAACCCCACCAAAAACATCCTACAGAAACACGAAGATAGGTCAGAGTAGGTATTTATATTTATTATGGATCCAGAGTAGGTATTTATATTTATTATGGATCCACATTAGCTGCTGCCAAGTCACCAGCTACTCTTCCTGCGTTCCAGCAAAGTTGAGGAAAGTTATACAATTTTAAAAACCTTACAATACATTCAAAACAGATTTCGCGACACATTAAGTGTGCCCTCAGGCCGCTACTCTACTACCACATATCTACAACACAAAATCCATGTGTACGTGTCTGTTTGGTATGTATGTATGCATGTGTCTGAGCCTGTGTGTGTCTCTTCACAGTCCCTGCTGTTCTAGAAGGTGCCTTTGTAGCTGTTTAAAAAAAATCTGATTCTACTGCTTGGATCAGCATAGAGTTCCATGTAGTCATGGCTCTATGTATATGACATTTCGCAGACGCTTTTATCCAAAGCGACTTACAGTCATGTGTGCATACATTCTACGTATGGGTGGTCCCGGGAATCGAACCCACTACACTGGCGTTACAAGCGCCATGCTCTACCAACTGAGCTACAGAACCACGTAGTAGTACTGTACACCTCACATAGTCTGTTCTGAACTTGAGGACTGTGAAGAGACCTCTGGTGGCATGTCTTGTGGGGGATGCATGGGTGTCTGAGCTGTGTGGCAGTAGTTCAAACAAACAGCTCGGTGTGTTCACCATGTCAACAACTCTCACAAATACAAGTATTTAGGCCTAAGGTTTGCAGTGTGGTTAGGTTTAAAATCACACTTTCAGATCAATTGTAGAAATAGGCGGGGTTTATTACTTTGTGGCAACTTGTGATAACCCTGATTAAATCAGTAAACACATTTATGAACTTACTTTTGACCTCAATAGTCCTTTCTTTCAATTAAAAAGTGTGCAGGGGTAACGTTAGGGCAATCCGGTCCAAGAGACTGCACTGCAGCTATAACGTTAGCTCGCTAGCTGACGTCAGTTGTTGACAAGTCTTGTTCTTGTTTCATAACACGTTTTCAAAACCATACCTATTTGCTCCAATAAGTCTGCACAGTCACTGCCATTTCGGCCACAGACATTACGCATACCGTTGTCGACGATTTCAGCGCAATACAAGCCCAGCTTGACGAAAGTTGACAGTGTTCGGTTTACGTTAGGTCAACGATTTTTATAACTAATCCACCGTAGACCACACCAGATCGCTGTCTCATCAGCAACACTAAAAAAAGTACGTCCGGGTCACAGAATTGAGAAAATATTCAAAATAAAAGTCCACCACGTAATAGTAGAAAAGTGTCAATAGCCTGTATGTATTCATGATATATGAAAAATAATTGTCTAAACATTAACAATGATTCATATTTCTTCATATTTAAGTGACATTTGAATTAAATGTGGGTTTTTAAACATGTTCCAAGGTCAAATAAATGCCCCAGAAGCAAATCACTGTATATGGAATACACATTGGTTTATAGAGCAAAAACTATTCTAGGTGCCGCAGTAAAAGTATTGTAGGAAATACTCAGTAGGATGTATATGGTGTCATTTCATGAGGCTCTGAATAATATGTAGTATTGCTGGCCTTTTACTCCACCCATTCCATTGGCCACAATACAAATCACTGTATATAGAATACATATTGGCTTATAGAGCCAACACTATTCTAGCAGGCAATACGCAGTAGGGCCTATAGTAGGACCTCTGAATAATACAGTGATTCCTTATTTTCTCAGCACTATCTAGATCACAAATTACGTTTTTAAATTCAACACAATGATCCCATTGTTGTCTCTACCTTCTTGACCTTTGTGCTGTTGACTGTGCCCAATAATGTTTGTACCATGTGTTGCTACCATGTTGTTGTTATGTTGTGTTGCTACAATGATGTGTTGTCATGTGTTGCTGTCTTGCTATGTTGTCGTCTTAGGTCTCTCTTCATGTAGTGTTGTGGTGATGTGTGTTATGTCCTGTGGTGATGTGTATTTATTTATCTAAATCCCAGGCCCCATCCCCACAGGAGGCCTTTTGCCTTTTGGTAGGCCGTCATTGTAAATAAGAATTTGTTCTTAACTGACTGGCCTAGTTAAATAAAGGTTCAATCAATTAAAAATTAAGGATTTCACGATGGAGTGGAGGCAAGGTAGTCCAGATCTCCAGGGCCCCCACTTCTAGAGGACACCCATTAGGACCCCTGCGTAGAGCCTCACCTGATGGCCCACATGCTCCTACTCCTGTTGCTTCTCCATCAGTTCAGCCATGTGGATGCAAGATGTTTTTTTGTGCAACAGTGGCGTGCAAATCAGTACTTTCAAGACATCTATAGGGTATGTTATTTACTGTTGCTATTGGCTGAGATTTCATCCACATTTCTTTTAAGTGCATGTGTTAGAAAGTATAATAATCACTGGGAGTGGTCAGGGGGAGAAGGGGGCAGGCAGCAGGGTAAGATCAGGGAGTGGTCAGGGGGAGAAGGGGGCAGGCAGCAGGGTAAGATCAGGGAGTGGTCAGGGGAGAAGGGGCAGGCAGCAGGGTAAGATCAGGGAGTGGTCAGGGGGAGAAGGGGCAGGCAGCAGGGTAAGATCAGGGAGTGGTCAGGGGGAGAAGGGGGCAGGCAGCAGGGTAAGATCAGGGAGTGGTCAGGGGAGAAGGGGGCAGGCAGTAGGGTAAGATCAGGGAGTGGTCAGGGGGAGAAGGGGCAGGCTGCAGGGTAAGATCAGGGAGTGGTCAGGGGGAGAAGGGGGCAGGCAGCAGGGTAAGATCAGGGAGTGGTCAGGGGGAGAAGGGGCAGGCAGCAGGGTAAGGTCAGGGGGAGAAGGGGGCAGGCAGCAGATCAGTGCATGCTCAGACAGTGAAAGAGAGGACAGAGACCTATGGATAATCCTGCTATTTCATTTGCAATTCATTCTGTTCTGCAGCACAATGACAGCATTGATAATGCATTTTGGAAAGAAGTTCTGCAATGGCCAACTGCTACAAAAAAACACAGAAAAGATTAGTGTCAGGTAGCTTAAGTGGCTGTGGAAAGATGAGAATGGTGATACATGCACTCGTGTTATGCAGCTAAAGGAAGGATTAAGCAGAGTAAGGTGCTGAGGCAATAACTATGTAAAGAGTCTGGGCCAAACACTGGTGTAATCAAGTGCTTGAATTAATTGAGTCACAGGAAGGAGTAGTAGGGTGGACCTAGTCCTATGGTAGGAGATGACTGTACAGATAGTGATGCTGTTGTCTGTGGTGCTAGACTTAACTGTGTTGTTGACCGTACTGATAATTTGACCATTGATCAGAATAATTTGACAGATTATAAACGCTGCTGAACTAAATTTGACAAATACATTGTATAGGGTGGTCGTGATGTTGAGGAGCAACAGAAAGTTAAGACTTGCCGAATGAAAGGGGGAAAAATTTATGTTTGGATTATCATGCTATTTCAATGGCAGTATAATCAAATATTTGATTTCCAATTTTGGAAGAAAGTTGCCAAATTTTTGCAATGGCCAAAAGGAACAACCATTGTGGAACAAGAATAGAAGTAACATTCAAAGTCTTCTTAATCAGATTAAGTTCATCAACCCTTTGAGCCTGTCACCCATATATAAGGAGATGGAAGATAAAAACCCAAGTCAGTGCAACATAGTCAAAGACAGTACACTAATTGGCACAAAAACACCAAACACAGAGTGGGAAGGAGAAATGAGGTGACACATAAATATGGTGAGAATAGGTCACACAACAAATAAACCCAAAACACTGTGTTACACGTTCGATGTCATTTTTATTTCAAGCGTGTTGTGCAGATGAGCAGATCTTGACGTGATTGCCTTAAAGCACTTCATGGCTACAGACATGAGTGCGAAGGGTCGGTAGTCATTCAGGCAGGTTACCTTGGTGTTCTTGGGCACAGGGACTATGTTGGTCTGCTTGAAACATGCAGGTATTACAGACTCGATCAGGGACAGGTTGAAAGTGTCAGTGAAGACACTTGCCAGTTGGTCTGCGAATGCTCTCAGTACACATCCTGGTTATTCGTCTGGCCCTGCAGCCTTGTGAATGTTGACCTGTTTATGGTGCATTGGGATGCTATCGGAATCATTAACATTTGTAACAAGCGTTTGCTGTTTCACTCCTGTAATTATAGACCGCAATTATATGGTGTTATTAGTGTAACTATGAATAATGGATATTGAAAATGTACTACATAGTAAGGATTTTAATATTTCCTGGAAATATGCCTACCCATGAGAACTTGTGGTAACACTTCATTTTAAGGGGTTCTTATTACACTAACAAGTATTGTAATAATTGTAATTATTCATAGTTACACTGTAATAACACCAAGTTATCATGGGTAGGCCTATTTCCAGGAAATATTAAAATCCTTACTATGTAGTATATTTTCAAAATCAAATTTCAGTCGCTCAGAAAAGGATATATAAAAAAAGCATTTAAAAATAAACAGATACTGTGGCCTTTCTTTCGTCATGTGAGCTTAAATGTGTTGTGGACACTGAATGCACTTGATGTCCTTGTTTAATGTTCAGGCAATATCACACATTCAGATGAAGATGGTATGAAGACCATTCCGAGCTCCAGAGAGGGATCGACTTGCATTGTCATCACATAATTTCCTGTGAGCTTTATATGGGGCTGTATTAACAGCCAATGCCGACTTCAGATGTTTGGCCGCTCAGAACAGAAGTGGCATTGGACTAGATACATCAGTGTTGACAAACATCCGAACAATGCACAAAAACAACTTTTGGGATTCTGATGAAATCAAATCACTGCAATTACTGAAAGAAATAACTTGAAGATGACCAAAATACAGCTATCAAGGGATTTATGTTTTACAAGTATATCCTGTTAAAAAGGTCATACTTGTTTTACTGGGGGTATGATATGACGAAGCACAGTGCAGCATTCTGGGACACCACTGGTGGTGGGATCAAGTCTAGAGTCAATAAAAATAAGGATTTTGCTCTGATAGTAGTTTGGTGCGGCAAGGCAAGCTGCAACTATGCCCCTGTAGTAGTAAGCGAGGATCACACACAAATTGTAATAGAGCAGTTTCTTTATGCAATGAGGGACAAAGAAAGGCTGGTGCATGACAGTAAAACGGTACCTGTACAAATGGTGGTCGGTCCATAAGTGTTGTTGAATACAGCTATGAAAATGTTCAATAGCGACAGTATGTTGCTGTATTTGCGGCGCTGCTGAAAAATAGTCACAGGACAAGCCACGGCAAAAGATCTGGACCCCTCTATCATACGAGCCAGTGAAAATTACTTAAGTGAACCACGCAATGCAATGGATGAACTGCGCTGCAGTTTATCTGAGGAACTGGGCAAAGTTCTGAAAGAAACAAAAATCATCAAAGACAATAGTGGTAGTGTCCAATGCACAGATCAAAACCTTTTAAGGGATGTTGGACACACTTTTCAAAAACATTCTCCTTGTAATACCAATGTGATCTGACCTTTTGGCAGAAGATTTAACAGATGTTTTCAGCCTTATACAAGTCAAACCCAAGACAGAATAAGTACAGCAATTAGTGAGGTAACGTCTTTTGTTTTTTATTTCTTGATGAAACAAAACATAGATTTGACTATTGTAATGTCAAATTGTATACTCTGCATAAAGCTGGCCAGAGAGACGTGAGGAAATCAAACTTCGCAATCCCAAAAAACACAAAGCTGCCAACCTGAGGAAAGCTGTGAAAAAGGAAAATAAAGAACCAAAGTATCCCTGAAGGTCTTTTCAAATTCCTCCAGCTATACATTCTAAATCGTTCAGTCTTAATAAAAAGACAAGGATGAACAATGATCAGAATTTACAGTGTAGTGGACCACCACACTAGATACTAATTGTTCTTGTCGTACCAGTGTAGCAGAAAATGTTACAGTTAAGAGACCCCATTTTTCCATCCAGTACAATTGAAATCCCAGTTGTTGGCAACAAGAAACAGATGTACAGATTGAGTTCTGTAATATTTCACTCAGGCACAAAATCAACAAGGGGGCATTTCTGGTCAGAGCTAGATTTGAACACTTAAGATACGGGCAAATGACTTACACATTTCAGTTGGCACGACTAGGGAAGGGATTGGACAGAAGGGGTTTTATATTTCTATGAAGTAGTTAAATGAGCCTCAGACAAACAAAACTTGATTCAAAATGATATAATTTCTGTAATTCCACAGTATGAATACTTTCCAGTCACACAGTAGATAAAATGTTACCCATTTACATCTTTCTCAATACCGCATCAGAATTCTCTGGCTGCCATAATAGATTACTTAGAGCTAACCAATGGAAACCGTCTCCTCACTTCAAAAATACTAATTTCCCAGTTTGAAGCATTGAATTCAGTGACATTTTCACCACCTACGGTTCAAGAACTGCATTACAGTGGTGTAAAGGACATAGTTGAACATTAGTGTTCAGGAAATTCCCCCCTCAAATGATATTCTCTAAATTCACAGTCTAAACATTTCCAGTCAGTGTGATACCCAGGCAGTGTATGGCCAGACTACAAAACTGATAGAACCCAGGGACATTTCTGCAGCAAGAAATACCTTGTTGGTTCGAATCGACAGAGAAGTGTGCACAATATATCTAAGAATTCAAAAGGCTCTCAACGATCAAGCTTTCATGTAACCCATGCCCCACAGACTTTGCTTGTAAAAATGGACATGGCTAGGTTCAAATGACCTAGTAGCTTTCCTCTACCTTGCATATTTATCACATACATAGAATTTGTCCGGCAGTCACATTTTCAGACGAATACCCATTTGTGAAATTTTATACATGTCATAACCATCTTTGGCACGTAAAACTGCACTGAGACATGAGTCATCAGTGGGCTATAGATTTGAATCACTCAACAAATAGCTGCACAAAGACACGTTGTCTAGCTGCAATTGACATTTTAATAATGTAGCAGACGCTCTTAACCAGAGCAACTTAGAGTAGTGAGTGCATATTTTCCTTTGTACTGGTCCCCCATGGGATTCAAACCCACAACCCTGGCATTGCAAATGCCATGCTCTACAAACTGAACCACAAGGGACCACATAAGTAGTGTAGAGGTTCTCCACTTTGGTCTGAAAGAAGTCATTCACTTATGCACTGTCAACTGCAAGGAATGTGATTCTTTAACATAAAAGGCATTCAAGTCACATGCGCCGAATACAACAGGTTACCTTACCGTGAAATGCTTACTTACAAGCCCTTAACCTCACAATGCAGTTCAAGAAATAGAGTTAAGGAAATATTTACTACATTTTTAAAAAAATGTAACATTCAAATAACAAGGCTTTATACAGGGGGAACAGATACCCATATACCACCCACCACTGCGACCTGTTTGCTGTAGTTGGCTGGCCCTCGCAACATATTTGTCGCCAAACCCACTGGCTTCAGGTCATCTAAGTCTATGCTAGATAAAGCTCCACCTTATCTCAGCTCACTGGTCACGATAACAACACCCACCCATGGCACACGCTCCAGAAGGTATAAATCAAATCAAATTTTATTTGTCACATACACATGGTTAGCAGATGTTAATGCGAGTGTAGCGAAATGCTTGTGCTTCTAGTTCCGACAATGCAGTAATAACCAACAAGTAATCTAGCTAACAATTCCAAAACGACTACCTTATAGACACAAGTGTAAGGGGATAAAGAATATGTACATAAAGATATGAGTGAGTGATGGTACAGAGCGGCATAGGCAAGATACAGTAGATGGTATTGAGTGCAGTATATACATATGAGATGAGTATGTAAACAAAGTGGCATAGTTAAAGTGGCTAGTGATACATGTATTACATAAAGACACAGTAGATGATAGAGTACAGTATATACATATGAGATTAATAATGTAGGGTATGTAAACATTATATTAGGTAGCATTGTTTAAAGTGGCTAGTGATATATTTGACATCATTTCCCATCAATTCCCATTATTAAAGTGGCTGGAGTTGAGTCAGTGTGTTGGCAGCAGCCACTCAATGTTAGTGGTGGCTGTTTAACAGTCTGATGGCCTTGAGATAGAAGCTGTTTTTCAGTCTCTCAGTCCCAGCTTTGATGCACCTGTACTGACCTCGCCTTCTGGATGATAGGGGGTGAACAGGCAGTGGCTCGGGTGGTTGTTGTCCTTGATGATCTTTATGGCCTTCCTGTAACATCGGGTGGTGTAGGTGTCCTGGAGGGCAGGTAGTTTGCCCCCGGTGATGCGTTGTGCAGACCTCACTACCCTCTGGAGAGCCTTACGGTTGTGGGCGGAGCAGTTGCCGTACCAGGCGGTGATACAGCCCGCCAGGATGCTCTCGATTGTGCATCTGTAGAAGTTTGTGAGTGCTTTTGGTGACAAGCCGAATTTCTTCAGCCTCCTGAGGTTGAAGAGGCGCTGCTGTGCCTTCTTCACGATGCGGTCTGTGTGGGTGGACCAATTCAGTTTGTCTGTGATGTGTACGCCGAGGAACTTAAAACTTACTACCCTCTCCACTACTGTTCCATCAATGTGGATAGGGGGGGTGTTCCCTCTGCTGTTTCCTGAAGTCCACAATCATCTCAGTTTTGTTGACGTTGAGTGTGAGGTTATTTTCCTGACACCACACTCCAAGGGCCCTCACCTCCTCCCTGTAGGTCATCTCGTCGTTGTTGGTAATCAAGCCTACCACTGTTGTGTCGTCCGCAAACTTGATGATTGAGTTGGAGGCGTGCGTGGCCACGCAGTCGTGGGTGAACAGGGAGTACAGGAGAGGGCTCAGAACTCACCCTTGTGGGGCCCCAGTGTCGAGGATCAGCGGGGTGGAAATGTTGTTGCCTACCCTCACCACTTGGGGGGGCCCGTCAGGAAGTCCAGTACCCAGTTCCACAGGGCGGGGTCGAGACCCAGGGTCCAGATGGGTCCAGATGGGTTAGGGTAGTGTGGTTGAGATTGCATCGTCTGTGGACCTATTTGGGCGGTAAGCAAATTGGAGTGGGTCTAGGGTGTCAGGTAGGGTGGAGGTGATATGGTCCTTGACTAGTCTCTCAAAGCACTTCATGATGACGGAAGTGAGTGCTATGGGGGCGGTAGTCGTTTAGCTCAGTTACCTTAGCTTTCTTGGGAACAGGAACAATGGTGGCCCTCTTGAAGCATGTGGGAACAACAGACTGGGATAGGGATTGATTGAATATGTCCGTAAACACACCAGCCAGCTGGTCTGCGCATGCTCTGAGGGCGCGGCTGGGGATGCCGGCTGGGGATGCCGTCTGGGCCTGCAGCCTTGCGAGGGTTGACACGTTTAAATGTTTTCCTCACGTTGTGGTCCTTCTGTAGCTCAGTTGGTAGAGCATGGCGCTTGTAACGCCAGGGTAGTGGGTTCGATCCCCGGGACCACCCATACGTAGAATGTATGCACACATGACTGTAAGTCGCTTTGGATAAAAGCGTCTGCTAAATGGCATATATATATATATATATATATACACGTCGGCTGCAGTGAAGGAGAGTCCGCATGTTTTAGCTGCGGGCCGTTTCAGTGGCACTGTATTATCCTCAAAGTGGGCAAAAAAGTTATTTAGTTTGCCTGGGAGCAAGACATTCTGGTCCGTGACTGGGCTGGTTTTCTTTTTGTAATCCGTGATTGACTGTAGACCCTGCCACATACCTCTTGTGTCTGAGCCGTTGAATTGAGATTCTACTTTGTCTCTATACTGACGCTTAGCTTGTTTGATTGCCTTGCGGAGGGAACAGTTACATTGTTTGTATTCGGTCATGTTTCCGGTCACCTTGCCCTGATTAAAAGCAGTGGTTTGGGCTTTCAGTTTCACGCGAATGCTGCCATCAATCCACAGTTTCTGGTTTGGGAATGTTTTAATCTTTGCTATGGGAACGACATCTTCAACGCACGTTCTAATGAACTCGCTCACCGAATCAGCGTATTCGTCAATGTTGTTGTCTGACGCAATACGAAACATAACCCAGTCCACGTGATGGAAGCAGTCTTGGAGTGTGGAATCAGATTGGTCGGACCAGCGTTGAACAGACCTCAGCGCGGGAGCTTCTTGTTTTAGTTTCTGTCTGTAGGCAGGGATCAACAAAATGGAGTCGTGGTCAGTTTCCCGAAAGGAGGGCGGGGCAGGGCCTTATATGCGTCAAGGAAGTTGGAATAGCAATGATCCAAGGTTTTTCCAGCCCTGGTTGCGCAATCGATATGCTGATAAAATTTAGTGAGTCTTGTTTTCAGATTAGCCTTGTTAAAATCCCCAGCTACAATGAATGCAGCCTCCGGATAAATGGATTCCAGTTTGCAAAGAGTCAAATAAAGTTTGTTCAGAGCCATCGATGTGTCTGCTTGGGGGGGAATATATAAGGCTGTGATTATAATCGAAGAGAATTCCCTTGGTAGATAATGCGGTCTACATTTGATTGTGAGGAATTCTAAATCAGGTGAACAGAAGGACTTGAGTACCTGTATGTTGTTATGATCACACCACGTCACGTTAACCATATCTCACTGGTCATCGACAAAGCCTTTCCTTCCAGTTTTCTGCTGCCAATGACTGGAACGAATTGCAATATTATTTTAATTTTTTTAACTCTGAAGCTGGAGACTTATATTTCCCTCACTAACTTTAAACATCAGCTATCAGGGCAGCTAACCGATCGCTACAGCTGTACATATCTCATCTGTAAATAGACCATCCAATCTACCTACCTCATCCCCATATTGTTTTTTAAAACTTTTCTGCTCTTTTGTACACCAGTATTTATACTTGCACATCATCATCTGCTTATCTATCACTCCAGTGTTAATTTGCTAAATTGTAATTACTTCGCTACTACGGCCTATTTATTGCCTTACCTCCTCTGGGCATTTGTACACTGTATATACTTTCTTTTTTTACTATTGTGTTATTGACTGTACACTGTTTATTCCACGTATAACTCTGTGTTGTTGTGTCGCACTGCTTTGCTTTATCTTGGACAGGTCGCAGTTGTAAATGAGAACTTGTTCTCAACTAGCCTACCTGGTTAAATAAAGGATAAATCAAAATAAATACAGAGACAATGTGCTGGGGTACAGGTTAGTCGACTAAGCCAACTCAGAGGAAACTGTCTTCATTCACAGCTGAGAATATTGATACAATAAGCAATTGAAATTGGTTCAGTGATAACATAATTAATGTTTACCTTAAACTTGTAAAATCTCCTTTCGAGGATCACTTTGTGTTGATGTGCCCTGATTCTTTTGCAAGCCAACAATGACAATCTCTGTTCTGAGAGGATAGATGCTCTGCCTTGGGTACCTAGAATAGCACACAATTGGCGGTGTTCTGAGGATGTTACAGGTATGTCAATCTATATAACATAATTTTGAAAAAAATCATCATCAAAATCTGTCAGTTTAAGCTAGAGATATCTGGGTGCCTCTCAATCCACTGCATCCGCTGATGTCGCACTTCCGCATTGAAAGGAGGCAGAGCTACTGCGATCAAGTGTTTAACCTGTTGCAACGAGCCATCCCGGATCCGGGATCGTGAATACAGCCTCAAGCTCATTACCATAACGCAACGTTAACTATTCATGAAAATCACAAATGAAATTAAATCAATATGCTAGCTCTCAAGCTTAGATTTTTGTTAACAACACTGTCATGTCAGATTTTCAAAATATGCTTCAACCATTGCAAAACAAGCATTTGTGTAAAACTATTGATAGCTAGCGTAGCATTTAGCGTAGCATTTAGCGTTAGCATTCAGCAGGCAACATTTTCACAAAAACCAGAAAAACATTCAAATAAAATCATTCATCTTTGAAGAACTTCAGATGTTTTCAATGAGGAGACTCTGTTAGATAGCAAATGTTCAGTTTTTACAAAAATATTATTTGTGCAGGACAAATCGCTCCGTTTTCTGCATCACGTTTAGCTACGAAAGAAATCTGTATCCAGGATTGTGTAAATCTATCCACAAGCTCATTAGCATAACGCAATATTAACTATTCATGAAAATCGCAAATGAAATGAAGTAAATCTATTTGCTCTCAAGCTTAGCCTTTTGTTAACAACACTGTCATCTCAGATTTTCAAAAATATGCTTCAACCATTGCAAAACAAGCATTTGTGTAACACTATTGATAGCCTAGCATAGTATTATGCCTGACATGCCTGACATTCAGCAGGCAACATTTTCACAAAAAACAGAAAAACATTCAAATAAAATAATTTACCTTTGAAGAACTTCAGATGTTTTCAATGAGGAGACTCTCAGATTGCTAATGTTCAGTTTTTACAAAAATATTATTTGTGCAGGACAAATCGCTCCGTTTTCTGCATCACGTTTAGCTACGAAAGAAATCTGTATCCAGGATTGTGTAAATCTATCCACAAGCTCATTAGCATAACGCAATATTAACTATTCATGAAAATCGCAAATGAAATGAAGTAAATCTATTTGCTCTCAAGCTTAGCCTTTTGTTAACAACACTGTCATCTCAGATTTTCAAAAATATGCTTCAACCATTGCAAAACAAGCATTTGTGTAACACTATTGATAGCCTAGCATAGTATTATGCCTGACATGCCTGACATTCAGCAGGCAACATTTTCACAAAAACCAGAAAAACATTCAAATAAAATCATTTACCTTTGAAGAACTTCAGATGTTTTCAATGAGGAGACTCTCAGATTGCTAATGTTCAGTTTTTACAAAAAGATTATTTGTGTTGACAAATCGCTCCGTTTTTTCCATCACGTTTGGGTAAGAAAAAAAACGAAAATTAAGTCATTAAAACGCGAACTTTTTTCCAAATTAACTCCATAATATCGACAGAAACATGGCAAACCGATGTTTAGAATCAATCCTCAAGGTGTTTTTCACATATCTATCGACGATAAATAGATAAATCCATCGTGGCAGTTGACTTTCTCTTCTGAAGAAATGGAACGCACATGGACCTAGAGATTACGCAATAATTTCAACACAGGACACCGGGCGGACCCCTGGTAAATGTAGTCTCTTATGGTGAATCTTCCAATGATATGCCTACAAATACGTCACAATGCTGCAGACATCTTGGACAAACCGCAGAGAGCTCAAGTTCATTCATGGCACATTCACAGCCATATAAGGAGACGATGGGAAACAGAGCCTCAAATTCTGCTCATTTCCTGTTTGAGGTTTCATCTTGGTTTCGCCTGTAGCATGAGTTCTGTGGCACTCACAGATAATATCTTTGCAGTTTTGAAAACGTCAGTGTTTTCTTTCCAAAGCTGCCAATTATATGCATTGTCGAGCATCTTTTCGTGACAAAATATTGCGCTTAAAACGGGCACATTTTTTAATCCAATAATGACATAGCGCCCCCATAGGTTGAAGAGGTTAATAGATGAGAACATTTGCAGAATGTTGGCCAAAATCCTTCTTGCGCCATCTTCTCCCAATGCCGGCCACTGGGCTTCCTCTCATCAACATATTTGGTGGTGATTGGAAATGCCTACCGGATGCTTCAGATTTATACATCTGGTTCATTGTTCCATCTGTGGATAGGTAAGAAACATCTAAGTTCGCTAGTCAACTTTCTTTAGCTTACTAGCTAGTTTAGCTCAGTGCTTCGATAATAAGCTCCCGGTATTCACTCAAATTCTACGAAAAGGTTCTGCCTGATTGTGACAAATGTTTCGACTTGAGCTTCCTTGGTGAGAACAGAGATCCTATTAAAGTACTATAATTAATTCTAATTCTATGGGTGGGCCACATAACTTGACAAATCTTCAATGATGAAAGGTTATTTTAATCCCCTATCCAAGTTCTCCATTAGACATTAAACCCTTTTGGATGAATCTCAAATTGATTTATTCCAGAGAATAACAAAAACCTACAATTGTTTCTCCATTACATAAAAAAATAATCTAAAAGTAAAATAACAGCATTAAGAATTCAGACAATATTATATGATAAGTCCAATTTCTCTAGCAGGTGTCAATCTTATGGTTTCTGATTGTCCCTGGGGTCAGAAGGACGGCGACACGTCGGGGAGGACAGACGAAATGGAGGTTTTGTGCGAGTGCTTTGGCCTTTTGCCCTTGTGTACCGTTTCGCCACCATTTTCCCCTTCTTCTCGTTCAAGCCTGCCTCTTTTAACAAAGTGTTCTATCCTGGACTCCAGGCTCTCGCAGCGTGGACGCTCAAGCAAGGGCCGATAGGTCCGCTGTTTGGTACCTTCCATCAGCCAGCAATGGGGAGAGGAGGTCCCACCTGTTGATGGAGAAAATGGGTTGTTCCATTACACACCCCCATACAAAATCCCAATGTAACCTGAGTATAAGACAACTAGCACTTGCTCATACAGGCAACTGCCAAAATAATGGTAAGTCTTGAGTAAATGAGAGATACAAAGTACACTGAAAGCAGGTGCTTTCACACAGGTATGGTTCCTGAGTTAATTAACATTCCCTCATGCTTAGGGTAATGTATAAAAATCACAGGTTGGTGGCACCTTAATTGGGGAGAACGGGCTCGTGGTATTGCCTGGAGCGGAATCAGTGGAATGGTTTCAAATACATCAGAACACACGTGTTCCAGGGGTTTGATGCCATTCCATTTGCTCCTTTCCGGCCATTATCATGAGGCTCCACTGTGCTGGACAGGCCATTATTTTCGAAACCATGGCTATGACTCCATCCACAGGGCATGAATGGTCCCGGAATGGTTTGATGAGCATGAAAACGATGCAAACCATATGCCATGGCAGTCTCGTTCACCAGATCTCAATCCAATTCAAGACTTACGGAGGATTTAGAAGCGGCGCCTGAGACAGCGTTTTCCACCACTGGAATTTCCCGTTGAAGAATGGTTAAGCATCCCTCCAATAGAGTTCCAGACACTTGTAGAATCTATGACAAGAACCATTGAAGCCGTTCTGGCTCGTGGTGGCCCAAAGCCCTATTAAAGACACTATGTTGGCGTTTCCTTTATTTTGTCAGTTACCTGTAGCCTTTGTACTTCTTGACCACAGTCTCCTATGCAGTGCTAGACAATAGGATAGGGATAAATAAAGTTGGATTTGATTTCAATGAAGGATTGACAGACCTGTGCTGTCTAGGCCTTGGATCATGCCGTGAATGACCTGGGTCTTGACTGCTGTCTGTGTCCAGTGGTGCTGCAGCGTGGCCAGGGCATGTTCCACCTCCTCAGCCTCCCTGCGCCAACTCAACCCCTCAAAATGGCAGTCGAACAGCACCAGGGGAAAGTCCACCGCCATGCTGAATGAAAAATAGAAAGACCACTCGCTTTTGTACTGGGTTGTGTTCATTAGGGCACACTAAGTCAAAATATTTTACAATGGATAAATTACAAGTTTTGGACATGTTCAGATATTACCTCCCTACTTGAGTGTTTTCTTTCGTTTGGTGAACACGACAAAGCACTATGGTGGACATGTTTTCTAATGACTTGTCTTGTTGTCCAAAATATATGTTATTTGCTTTTCTAATAAGTGTTTGGAAGAGTCTCTGGATAGCAATGCCTAGACCAACTCACCTGTATTGGGGTTTCCTGGGATTCGTCTTCACATCCAGGAGTTGATCCACTATCTCTGGGGGTTCCAGCTTCTGGCCAATCAGCAGCAGCACTGCCATTATGCACCGCACCTGGTGGAAAGAACAACAGACAACATAGCATGGAGTTAGTACTGGGTGATATAATAATACATTTTATTTGTAACGAGCTGTTCAAAAACCCAAAGCGTTAAAACATATGCAATAAGCCACAGATGAAAACATGTATGTCCAATGAGTCAGGGAGCATTCTCTGACCTGGTGATAGAGGAAGGCCAGTCCTTTGATCTCAAATATGAAGAGGTCGTATGGGTCTGCGGTAGTGGACGCAGGAGGGGGAGTTTGATGGACAGGCTGGACCGTGGCAGACAGGATGGTCCTCTGGAACTGCAGCACTCCGTTGCCCACGTCCATCTTGCAGAGGTTGCGGAAGTCGTGAGTGCCTTCGTAGCTGTAGACCAATGAGTAAGGAGAAGATGCAGGGCTGTCAGTTCAGCTTCTAAAATGACTATTGTTTCAAACTGTGGTGGCGTTTCGCCTGCTTTTTAATCTATCAGGGCGGGTTGTCCCAGCCTACCCATACTGCTGCCAACCTGACTAAATAATTTAGCTTCAGTCAGCATCATTTGACATGTTTAGATTCAATAGCAAATATTGTTCCGAAGACCTAAGCTTTGCAACCTGCCCTAGAAAGAATCTAGGGTAAACAAGACAATATGGCTCATTGTTTATTTGACCAGTCTTCAAATTACATGCAGGATAATTTGGCACCACCCACCGTTTGGCAGCCTCTGCCATCAACGTTACATCCAGAGCCCCGCGTGGGAAGTAGTACCGGTAGGTTCTAGACTGACAGTCGAAGCGCGCACTGAAGCCCTGCGGAGCAGGTGACCAGTCGAGAATCCTGATGTCCTGGGGCAGGACTCTGTTCAGCATCTTCACATAAGGTAGCTCCGCCACGTCCACTTCGTTCTTGACACCAGCGTCGACATTGGACGGGAGAGTCACTCCTAGGCCTCCACAAAACTGAGTGGAGCGCAAGTCTATGGACATGACCTGTCAAGAAAAAAATATATATATACTGTTAAGGCTACATGAGGGCAAAAAACAAATGAGAGTTGGGAATTTGTTACAATATACATGTTTATGTCCATGCATGGACAGCTAGCAACCATATAGCCTTGCTAACTTAATCTAAGGCATAACAAACTTGTCCATATGATTTGAAGTAACATAGTTGGGTTGGGAGAGGTTGCCCGCTATTGTGCCAATGTTTTCAAGAACTATTATTGATGGAGGTGTAGTAGGCCAAGTTATCTGACCTGGGAAAAGGCACTGACTCCTTTGTCAGTGCGGCCACAACGGTGATAGTTAGAACTCTGGCGATCCTGGATCAGTCGAGTCTTCAGAAGAGCCTCGAAGAGCCGGGCTTCCACAGTGCTGTCTGTGTTCTCCTGGACAGCAAAGCCCTGATAGGACCAGCCCAGGTAGGCTAAGCGGAGCGCAACATGGCGCCGAGGATGGGCAGAGAAATCAAATGGTCGGTCCCGACTCCCTCTTTTGCCCTTTTTCCTGCCACCAGCATCAGGCTTGCTGGTATCCTTCTTTCCATCAGAGTTGGTTGACACCGCCATCTCACCCTCAGTTCCTTCCTTGACCTTCTCTCTCAGCTGTGCTTTCAGTCTCCCCACCTCTCCTTCCAGGTCTCTCACTCGCTGTAGTAATTCCTCAGACATGTTGCTTTGCAAACGGCAAAATAACTTATCTGGAAAGTAAGTTAGAATGACAAAGAGTTGGACTGTGTTTGAATGTAGCTAGTAACTAAGACATTCCTTTGTAGAGTATTTCTGATTTAGTTAGTCACCAGACAGTGACAAATCTACCATACGAACTTAACCTACACAATTGTCTGCTGCAGAAGGTCAGCTTGCTAGCTGTGTAAAGATATATACATTTAGTCTAGTATGTGATTCAGATGTAGTTAGCGTGTTAGCTAGCTAGCTACCCCATTCACTGATGGTAAATGCTTTAGCGCCTATTGACGATAGTATCTTCTGACCAGAGTTTTATTAAGAGCCCTGATGCTTGCTCTAAACATTAATACGGATTACTTGCAGCACATGTGGTGGAAGAGTCAGAATTAGTTAGGTAACATAGATAATTAAGATGTCTTAACTGCATAATATGCTTATATAATTGAACGGTTGAACTCATTATTAGAATGTTTCCCTTCAGACTCTGGTGTTGGCAGTTGCACTTCCTCCCTCAGTTGGGGCTCAGTCACCTGGGGCCCAGAGAGGAGAGAAGTCAGGCTTGTCTATCACATGTCCCTGGTGCTATGCAGAATATCAGAAAGAGAAGGACAGGAGGGAACCTCGTCTTCATATATGAATGTGTCTAACTATTTTAAACCACGTGAAGGGATGGTGTGATTAATGGGGAACCAATTACTTGTCTCCACAATGTCTGTGCACCAGTCACTCCCTCCTTTGGCCTTGGGGAGATGAGGTCTGAGACAAGATGTGTGGGGTAGTGTCTCGAACCATTGTATGTCATCTCGGATGTTCCACCTATCCTGGGATAATGTATGACCTAGAGGCTCACTCCCCTCAGTGAGCTTGTCCAGGCGTGTGGTCAAGAAGGGGTTTTACTTGAGATAGGAGTGTCTGGAGTTCACAATTGTATGTATGCCATAGAATGAGTTGGTGTTTGTGTTATGAAGTAACAGGGGTGAGATCCTAGCCTCGTCTTAGGGGCCAAACTCTGAACAATAAGAACAGCCTTCATAGCAAATACTATCTGGCTCTGGGATACTCCTTTCTTATATATATATCAAGTTTCACCCTGTGATCCATTCCATACATCTATTGTTTTTCATGTAGACTAAAAGGGCGTAACTCTGCTGTAAAATATATTTGTATTCTTTGTACATCAAATTTGCTTGCCACAACACGGGAGTGTTGAGATGACGTTATTATAGAAGCAATTAATTACTCTATTCAAAACGTATTAATAAGGAGAGCATAAAGTCATATCCCGATTGGTGATTGACCGCTCTCATTATTGAATTAGAATTTCCACGACACACATTTTTTGGAAACATAAGGAACGCATCTTTATATCAGCAATAAATTATAAAATAAAAGTAAAAAAGGTTAAATCACTACACAGCTTTATATTGGTTAGGTTTACTGTTCCCACATTGCTCGTTTACTGAAGACAGATGGAAGACATAGACAGCCACATGTACTACATGTATTAGTTATCTAACTGCTCTGAACACCTGTGTGTAAGCATAAATGTAGTCCGTCAACTGGAGGAACAAGGCTTGAGTATCTGTTCAAAACTGCTACAACAACTATTTTTATTTGAAATATTTCTCGCTGATATGGGCCATAACAGCATATGTTCACACCGAGAACCGGTTTGAAAGCGAAGGTTTACTTTTCTAAACGTAAAAACACAGCGTCGGAATGGTAGTTTATGTGGATCCAAATGCAGGCGAATGTAACGGCTGAAAACCCTAGCTTCTCAGTTGAAGCTGCTGAGGGGAGGACGGCCCATAATAATGGCTGGAATGTCGCAAATGGATTGGCATCAAACACATGGAAACCAATGTATTTGATACCATTCCACCTATTTCGCCCCAGCCATTACCTCGAGCCCGGTCTCCCCAATTATAAGGTGCCACCAACCTTCTGCACTACACATGAATAAAACGTGTTTTCGAGTAGTTAGTTAGCTAGTTAGCTAGCTAGCTTTATTCTGAGAACGAGGCACCAGTGAAAATAGTTTCAGCTTGCATCAGCACAATAATATCAACATATTTTACCTTTACTTTGACGTGTCGCTTTGATGAGTAAGGTTATCATTCCCTATCAAGATACTTTGGTAAAACGTGACAATGCATGCTTCAACTCGTGCCTCTACCTCGGAATTAACGCTTCAGTTCGTTCTGAATAAGACGCAAATTCTAGACGGACTTATTTCCTGTAAGGGTTTCTGGGAGTTGCAGTTCATTGTTGATACTCATTGGTATTTTAGGCAGCTATATCTTATATTTTTATGTTTATGTTGTTGGCTATAAATAAACAAATATAAAGCATGGCATCATCAAATAAACTTTATTCCCAACAAAGAATACATTTCAAGCTAAAAAAGTTTCCAATGACAGGGTAAAATATATGTGGACAGAAAGCACGCCAAGCAAACACAATATCAGCACCTTACTAACAGTAGCAGATGTGTGGAATTTGTCATGATAGTATCATTTTTAAGTACATTTTTTCGTAGCTTCTTCGTCTCAAGTCTTGAAATAGACACATTCCGAGTAAGGCTCCAAAGACCTAGAGGACACAACAAATTAGTCAGTTAGCTGTGAATGTGTTGACACACATGTTCTACATATGCCTCTTGTTTGTGTAAATGTGACACAATAACGCATGTCTTATGCTGTCAAAATAGAACATGATGGACAGATTGACATTTGTTTACCTCCACAACCCCCAGACCAATACAGGCAGCAGCCACCCATTCCAGGTTCTTCCCCGGGCATTGTCTGATGGTTTGGACACAACCCTAAGGATTATACAGTCACTATCATCAATCAATATGATGACACTATGATGGCTCTCTCGTTCTGTGTGTGTGTGTGTGTGTGTGTGTGTGTGTGTGTGTGTGTGTGTGTGTGTGTGTGTGTGTGTGTGTGTGTGTGTGTGTGTGTGTGTGTGTGTGTGTGTGTGTGTGTGTGTGTGTGTGTGTGTGTGTGTGTGTGTGTGTGTGTGTGCTGACCTTCAGTTATACAGTGGTTTTACTAATGACGTGGCCACAGAAATCATACTCTACCAGGCAGCATGAGGCTGGGACTGAGCTTCTGTTGCCCCAGCCCTTACTGCGGAACCAGTCGGTGTAGTTCTCTGCACCACAGCAGTGGTACTGCAACACAGCAACATACAGGACAACATATGAAGTACACACACACACATGCAAAACACACACACACACAGGTCCAACCAATGTCAGACTATATTACAATATATTACAGTTGCGTGTAATATACAACTTCCAATGGATGGATTTCCTTTTTCATAATGCATCACAGCAGTTACTGACGGATACAACAGGTGATCATTGTTCTCGTCAATAGTGATAGGCCAATGGTTGAATAAAGCTGTGGTAACTGTGTCACCTCATCCTGAACATCATCTATGACAGGTCTGTTCTTCACGCTGAGATCACGGAGCGGGCATTCTTTTTGATTGTCTCATCCACCTGCAGAGGGCAGTATAGGACATAATGAATTACATTTGCAATTATACAGCACATTCACCAAAACAGCTCATCGGTTCCCCACTATTTCGTCCAAGGCGCTGCACAGAGGCTTTAGATGTAACAATTGCAGCAGCAACCACAAACCTTTCCTATTGAAACTATTGTGGGCTTTGAAGTAGGGGGCAGCAGAGCTAGGCAGAGGGGCGTAGCTTTCTGCCCAACAAAATGCATGGGAACTCGAGAAGCACTGCTGTTTATTGTGAAATATTTATCTTCAATACTGAAAAGCATTTGCAAAATGCAACACACAATTGACATATATCACCTTACTTTGAAGGACATTACAGGGAAATCCCTGCTACAATCTCCATAGTCAGGATCATGACAAGGATCTCAGCATTATTAAATGGCAGAGCAAAGAAAACGTGTTATTGCAAATTATTTTATTTATTTATTCATTATTTTACCAGGTAAGTTGACTGAGAACACATTCTCATTTGCAGCAACGACCTAGGGAATAGTTACAGGGGAGAGGGATGAATGAGCCAATTGTAAACTGGGGATTATTAGGTGACCATGATAGTTTGAGGGCCAGATTGGGAATTTAGCCAGGACACCGGGGTTAACACCCCTACTCTTACAATAAGTGCCATGGGATCTTTTTTTAATTCTTTTTTTTATACAATGTTTATTATTTTCCAGCCATGGGATCTTTAATGACCTCAGAGAGTCAGGACACCCATCTGAAAGACAGCACCCTACACAGGGCAGTGTCCCCAATCACTGCCCTGGGGCATTGGGATATTATTTTAGACCAGAGGAAAGAGTGCCTCCTACTGGCCCTCCAAAACCACTTCCAGCAGCATCTGGTCTCCCATCCAGGAACTGACCAGGACCAACGCTGCTTAGCTTCAGAAGCAAGCCAGCAGTGGTATGCAGGGTGTATGCTGCTGAGTATTGCAAGCTCATGGAGCTTTCTTTAATTCTGGTCTTGATGACCACAAGGTGTTGATTCCAACCTGATTCAGCCTGCACTCATGGTATCCAAAATAATTAGCTTTAAAGGTCCAAAGCAGCCTTTAAGTACCGTACTGTGATTGCTTTCAATTAAAATAGTTTTAAAAACATTTTTTGAAATAGTTTCTTAGCAAAAAGCTATTTCCCAAGCAAGAATTTTGCTAGGACTGTCTGGGAGTGGTTTGAGTGGGGAGGGGAAACTGAACATTTGCTGTTATGGGTAGAGAGGTTTGGAACTTTTTTTCTTATTGGTCAATTAACTAATTTACCTCATGGTGATGTCATCGTGAAAGGCCAAAACCCCATCTCATCCAAAAAGGTCTTTTCTAACAGCTCTTACACTAAAACGGCATTATCATCATTTTCACAATTCCAAAGTATGAATCCAACCTCATAGCGTGGAAATATATATAAAACACAGGAAAATCAAGTTGGACTGCACTGGAACTTTAAGGGGCTATAATGCTAACATTGGTTACAGGGCAAAAATGCAGTAGGTCTAATTAATTGGATGTTACTCACTGCGGCCCCAAGGGAGCGACTGTCGGTCCGCGCCCCGAAGCACCCAAGGAAGATGATCGAGACTGTGATGCCCACTACGATGATGCCCTGTGCGATAAGCAACATGGAGGTGCGGGACAGACCACTGCCGGTGAAAGTCGCTAGCTCTGTGTATTTCGTGAGCGACATTGACCCATTGACAATAAGGGCAATGCCAGACACCTAGAAATAAAGCTGTGACTATTACTCCTTCAAATAGATGTTGTATAAAAACATTTAAAAGTGGTTTGAGACACAAGTCTAAGTATAGTTGAGTGTAGGCCTATATTAGTATTTTGACCCTCAAAAAAATAAAGATGTGATGAAAGTCAATACACTTTCTCCAGTTCTGGCAAGACAAGACTTGAAGACATATCATCATATCAAAATATCCTATCAAACTTTTTAAAATTTTTAAATAGAGTGTATCATAAAAAAGTATAGGCTACATTTTGTTAAAAATGAATGAGCATTTACCTTGGCATAATAATCTGCCATTTAGCCCTTGCAATGTGCTCTGAAAAATTATATATCCTCCATGCCATAACACATAGGTTTTTATATATATAGTAAATATACAGTAAATGCATTATTTCTCAATACATTTTTTGGCGAGTTATTAGCTTTATTAAGATGAATGGTAAAGACTAATGGTAGGCTATATATACAAATAAAATGAAAAGGAACTTAATGCAGAATATTCTTAGAATTTTGGAGACACAAAAAAAAGGTTATTCAATTCTGATCACGAAATTAAATGCCTTACCCCGCAGGCTAAATTATTATTCCAAATGTAAGGGTATTGGCGGAGAACAAAGGATAGAAATGGTGATGTCTCCCTCCACTGAATATATAGAATTATCCTATTCTCATTTTCTGAAATTTTGAGCCAGACCTAAACAGATTACGCATCTGATGAATGGTATTGAACAAGGTTTATGCAAAGGTCTCTGAGAAACTTGTTCTACGGCGATGATAGTTTGACTATCAAGTGTTATAGCCTAGTTAAACATTTTTTATTATTATAAAAAATGACTTTTGCCATGACAGGACAATGAACCTACATTAGATACAGTATTATGCTTTTGTAACACTTTTTTGTTGTTGTTGAGGAAAAAAATGTTCAAGATAAAACGGCAGGTGCGAGACGTAGTAATTAGGATTTCTGCAACTTTTGTCGAATAAATAAGAAACGTCACTGATGCGTACGTCATAGGTAACCCATGACACTTGTGTCCCCAAAATTAGTGCAAATGAAATGGCTGTGAGAACCTGAGTCCCTTCGATTGTTTCTATAAGAGGTGCTTTGGGAAGTGATGTTGGAAACCATTCCTTTTACTCTCAACGTGAGAACACACAATGGGCAATTCTAATCGTTAACTTTAGAAGGCCTAGAAGTAACCAATGTGGTCATTTCAGCGTTTATTTCAGCGTTTTCATTTTAGATCGCAAGCTTATTTTGAACGTATTTTTTTAGGCAATAGAATTAGGATCAAGAATACGTAATGTAATAGGACCTCTATGATGTATGTCTGGTTGTGACGTCATGGTTTAGATATAATTTTATACTCCCATCACTGCACTAAAACTCTCCAATTGTCCTTCCTGCAGGGTCAACGCCCTATGTGAGTTTATCTGAGAAGCATGGACCATCCCATACCTGTCACAATGAGAGAGACCCCAGTAGGCAGGATGAAGGTTAGGCTAGTAACATACATTTCCCACTATTTAGCCTTTTTATTGTATTGGTGAAAAAGTAAAAAGTAAGACAAAGATAGGCTATTGATATAATAAGACAAACATATTCTACTGGAGAAAAAAACAGGTTATTGATATAACAATAATTACAACATTTTTTATTTAAAAAAAAAACATTTCCTAAATAATTCACCTATCACTTGTATTTCTAGGGCACCCAAAACCCCGTGGGTCAGGGCAGCAGAGACATAGACCCCAACAGGATAACCTCAGACTTGAAGGAAGTCCTAGATTCTCTGTGAGTACGCGTTGTTTTCTTCTTCAGATTTTTGATCAGAACAACATGAATCAGACAAGCATTATATGCTACTAGGCCTCTACTCCTCCAATGGATCGTACAAAACATTAAGGACACCTGCTCTTTTCGTGACAGACTGACCAGGTCCTTATCAATGTCAATCCACTTCAATCAGTGTAGATGAAGTTGAGGAGACATGTTAAAGGATTTTTAAGCCTTGAGCCATGGATTGTGTACGTGTGCCTTTCAGAGGGTGAATGGGCAAGACAAAAATATTTAAGTGCCTTTGAACGGGGTATGGTAGTAGGTGTCAGGTACACCAGTTTGTGTCAAGAACTGCATCTCTGCTGGGGTTTTCACACTCAACAGTTTCCTGTGTGTATCAAGAATGGTCCACTACCCAAAGGACATCCAGCCAATTTGACATGACTGTGGGAAGCATTGGAGTCAACATGGGCCAGCATCAATGTTCCCTCTAAGCTGCAGCGCTGAAGTATCAGCCTGCATAGAAAAGCACAAGACTGAATTTCACTCAACTTTCTGGAGTTTCTG
This sequence comes from Oncorhynchus keta, assembly GCF_023373465.1. Classification (NCBI taxonomy): domain Eukaryota; kingdom Metazoa; phylum Chordata; class Actinopteri; order Salmoniformes; family Salmonidae; genus Oncorhynchus; species Oncorhynchus keta. The sequence goes on from NC_068423.1 coordinate 6,822,493, forward strand.
GGGGGGACAAAATATTACGAAGGTGTCCTTAATGTTTTGTACACTCAGTGTAAAGTGCAGTCTGTTTTATCATTCCAAGATTTTGAAACGACATCTCTTACCTCAATTTGTCTTTCCGCAATTTTCACATCCTATTTCCTCACCTCCTTGTCAATTGTATTGGAGGAGAAGGTCCAAGGTACCTCCTCTCGCACCTTCTCCTTCAAGGCGTCTTGGCAAGGAGACGAGGAGAGAGGAGGCGAGGAATCTAGGAGAGATTCATTGAGCAAGTATGCCAACAGTGCTGAGTCCGTATTATTGAATATAAAGAGGTTTTAGAATTTTAGAACTGTTTGATGACAACGTCCCTTCTTACTTACCAATGTCACACCATGGCTCTGACCAACAGGGGTGTGGGTCAGCTCAAGGACTTGGCAACCATGGTTGCAGAGGAGCCACTGTCGGATGCTCAAGTTGAAGGTGACAAAATTCACCTTGTGACGCAAATAGTGAAAAAAGACAAACACAATCATTTCTATACTTTAAATGAGTGTCAATCGCTATGCATGCCTGTCAAAAGAATTTAAAATGAAAAGAAGGTTTGTTAATTCCAGTAGCACAAACAGAAAAATAATACAATCGGAAAAATTGTGTATTTAAGGGATCTCAAGCTTAAGTTTTGGTTATAGGACCGTCATCAGTGTACAAACCAGCCATTTTCAACCAGAAGGAGTTTGTTTTCTCCTCGGGGACAATCAAGTTAATCCTTTCCTATTCTATCCTATCCCATAGCTTTCCAGGCTGTCTTTAAGCTGTTTGCCACCGATAGTCATGGCTGCATCGACGTAGTGGGTCTCTCTTCCCTATTGGACACAGTAAACATGAGACTCAGCCCCGAGCAGACTGAGGCTGCCCTACATAGGGCCGACTATGACGGTGAGGTCACTCACAAGGACATACACATGCAATGTAACCCAATGCAGGATCAAGGAATGACGCTATTGGAAATTTCACAAGATGAAAACATTCCATTTGCAATTCTAACATGTTCCACTGAATGTGAAATGCCTTTATAACCTGCTTCCAATACATTTTAAATGTATTTAGGAACTAAAAATGAACTCCAAACTAGCCTTTCAGATGTTTGTGAAATCAAAGACGGGTAGAATATGGGGTGGGTGTGAATAGTCGATTCAAGGTTTGTACTCAAAAATGTACAAATGCAGCTATTTATCAGGTACAATGTATAAGCACAGAGAACATTTCAAACTTTTAAATGTGTGTGGAGTATGTCAAGTGCAGTAATTATGTTAAATTACATTTTCAGTTGTGTATCAGAACAACCACAGGCTTAATTGGAAGATCCAATAGGATACTTTTTTTTGCCATCAGCCCCGTTTCACGCTAACATGCAATAACTTGATGACTCAAAATTATTTCGATGAGAGTACTCCAACACAGACGTTCTTTCAAATCCCCATCCCTAGTAGAACATATGAAAGCTATCTGTAATTGTATTGCAAGGAACAATAATTAAAATGTGATTTGTTTCTAGGAGATGGCGAGGTAGGTTTTCAAGACTTTCTGTGTGTGATGACAGACAGTCAGAAGTTCGCCAGGTGTATAAACGGTAAAAAGCCTGTAAGAGAGAAAAGTGTGTTTCGACAGATTTTAGATGGCATGCACATGTTCACAATGACGTCATTTTTTCAAGCCAATGAAACAGGTGCCAACTGCTCCCTCTACTCCTCCTCCCTTAATCTCTCCCTTTCTATCCCTCTCCATTGTCACCCTCTGTTCTTCCCCTTTCCCTCTCCATCAAACCTCCCCTCTCTCTCTCCATTCTCTCTCTTTCTCTCCCTCTCTCTCTCCCTGTAGCAGAGTCCCCTGACCCATCTCAGAGTGTGGATCAGTCAGACTCTGTATTCTACAAAGCCTTGAATCAGATGCTGAATGCGGGCCTCATTCCCAGCAGTGCCACTGGGGAGATAGTTCGGTAAAATACAAACGTTCTCTGAAAATATACACTAGCAGTACTTCTGGTCAGGCACTACATGTATGCAAGATTTTTAAAATTATTTTTTATATATTCAAAAAAGATATACCCCCTTTTCTCCCCAAGTTCGTGATATCCAATTACGATCCAAGTACTATCTTGTCTCTTCGCTGCAACTCCTCAACAGGCTCAGGAGATGCGAAGGTCGAGTCATGTGTCCTCCGAAACATGACCCACCCACCCACTTAACCCGGAAGCCAGCCGCACCAATGTGTCGGAGGAAACACGGTTGAACTGACGACCAAAGTCAGCCTGTAGGCGCCCGGCCCGCCACAAGGAGTCGCTAGTGCGCGATGAGGCAAGTAAAGGCCCCTGGCCAAACCCTCCCCCAACCCATACAATGCTGGGACAGTTTTGTGCCGCCCTATTGGACTCCCGGTGACAGCCGGTTGTGACACAGCCTGGGATCTGTAGTGCCGCCTCAAGCACCGCGATATAGTGCCTTACACAGCTGCGCCCCTCGGGAGGGCCCAAGAATTGTGAGGTTTATTATGAGAATAAATATTAGAGTAAATAATTTGAGTAAACTGTTGCTCCTGACAAAATATGAAGAACAAAGCTCCAAAATAAAATGTTGTCAGCTTAAGTTCTCGTTCTTTGAGTCTCTCTGTCTCCACCCAGGTATTACCATAAGAAGTCGCTGCGTCATGTGTTGCGGGTGGCGCCGCATCAGGACAAGAGCAGGGGTCACGTGATCACCTACTACGCCAAGGCGGCCCATCTGGTGGGCCTGCAGCCCAAGCAGCTGATGAAGTACATCAAACCCAATGGTGAGCAATGTCTGTGTAACATCTGAACAACGTACATCATTTCAGTTCCTGGTTTAATTTTGTGTATATTACTTCCCCTCCTTAGCACAGGAGGTTGGTGGCACCTGAATTGGGGAGGACGGGCTCGTGGTAATGGCTGGAGCGGAATCAGTGGAATGGTATCAACTACATCAGAACACATTATTTCCATGTGTTTGAAGCCATTCCATTTTCTTCGTTCCACCATTATTATGAGCCGTCCTCCCCTCAGCAACCTCCTGTACTCCTTACCTAGCTTTCAATTTTACACTGTACACTACCATTCAAAAGTTTGGGGTCACTTAGACATTTCCTTGTTTTTGAAAGAAAAGCATATTTTCTGTCCATTAAAATGACATCAAATTGATCAGAAATACAGTGTAGACATTGTTAATGTGAAGAGTTGCCTCCTCAACAGTGAAGAGGTGACTCCGGGATGCTGGCCTTCTAGGCAGAGTTGCAATTAAAAATCCATATCTCAGACTGGCCAATAAAAAGAAAAGATTACGACACTGGACAGAGGAACTTTGCCTAGAAGGCCAGCATCCCAGAGTCACCTCTTCACTGTTGAAGAGGCAACTCTTCACATTAACAATGTCTACACTGTATTTCTGATCTCTTCACTGTTGACGTTGAGACTGGTGTTTTGCGGGTACTATTTAATGAAGCTGCCAGTTGAGGACTTGTGAAGCGTCTGTTTCTCAAACTAGACACTCTAATGTACTTGTCCCCTTGCTCAGTTGTGCACCGGGGCCTCCCACTCCTCTTTCTATTCTGGTTAGAGCCCGTTTGTGCTGTTCTGAGAAGGGAGTAGGACACAGCGTTGTACCAGATCTTCAGTTTCTTGGCAATTTCCCGCGTGGAATAGCTTTCATTTTCCAGAACAAGAATCGACTGACGTGTTTCAGGAGAAAGTGCTTTGTTTCTGGCCATTTTGAGCCTGTAATGAACCCACAAATGTGGATGCTCCAGATATTCAACTAGTCTAAAGAAGTCCAGTTTTATTGCTTCTTTAATCAGAACAACAGTTTTCAGCTGTGCTAACATAATTGCGAAAGGGTTTTCTAATGATCAATTAGCCTTTTAAAATGATAAAGTTAGATTAGCTAACTCAACGTGCCATTGGAACATAGGAGTGATGGTTGCTGATAATGGGCCTCTGAACACCTGTGTAGATATTCCATTAAAAAATCTGCCGTTTTCCAGCTGTCTACTCTGTATTTCTGATCAATTTGATGATGTTTCAATGGACAAAAAATGTGCTTTCCTTTCGAAAAGAAACACATTTCTAAGTGACCCTAAACCTTCTTTGGCAACATTGGATTCCTGAATTGAATTGAATCCGAGTCACTGCGTTGTGTGTGTGTGACTCTCTCAGCTCCCAGTACCAGCCCATACTCGAAGCGGCCCAGCCTGAATGTCAGGTCAAAGGTCATGGTGGGCAAGCGGGTGGCGACACAGGGAAGTGTCCCCTCTGCCAAGACCTGGAAGACCGTGGAGATCGAGGAGCGCATCAGACAGGTATGAGCTAAAACGACAGAGACAATTCCATTTAAATTCAGTAAATTTGGTTATTACTTTATTTTATTTATTGCGCCTTTATTTAGCCAGGTAAGTCATCAAGAATAAATAAATTATGTTTTACAATAACGACCTGAATTAAATGAAAATGCATCTGGATCACCGCTGTATTGCATGCTGTGTTGAATATTGTCAAGTATTTTTCATTGATGTAACCAAACTTTATCTAGATGTTATCTTCCCTGGCTTCTTATCTTTAATTCAGTTCTGTATCAGCAATTCATTCATTATTATCCCTATTATGAATCTAAAAATAAAAGGATAATAGCAGGGGAAGTTTAGTCTATTTTACCCAAATATGAAAAGACGGCGATATAAAAGCCGACGTGGGGGCACCCCGACGAAACTACAGCAGTGATTAAATAAACCTCCTCTACCCTTTGTTCTATTGGCGAATGTACAATGACTGGAGAACAAACTGGACGAGCTCCGTTCGAGACTATCCTATCAACGGGACCTGAGGGACTGTAATCAAATCAAATCAAATCAAATCAAATTTATTTATATAGCCCTTCGTACATCAGCTGATATCTCAAAGTGCTGTACAGAAACCCAGCCTAAAACCCCAAACAGCAAACAATGCAGGTGTAAAAGCACGGTGGTTAGGAAAAACTCCCTAGAAAGGCCAAAACCTAGGAAGAAACCTAGAGAGGAACCGGGCTATGTGGGGTGGCCAGTCCTCTTCTGGCTGTGCCGGGTAGAGATTATAACAGAACATGACCAAGATGTTCAAATGTTCATAAATGACCAGCATGGTCGAATAATAATAAGGCAGAACAGTTGAAACTGGAGCAGCAGCACAGTCAGGTGGACTGGGGACAGCAAGGAGCCTTCATGTCAGGTAGTCCTGGGGCACGGTCCTAGGGCTCAGGTCAGTTGAAACTGGAGCAGGAGCATGGCCAGGTGGACTGGGGACAGCAAGGAGTCCTCATGTCAGGTAGTCCTGGGACATGGTCCTAGGGCTCAGGTCCTCCGAGAGAGAGAAAGAAAGAGAGAAGGAGAGAATTAGAGAACGCACACTTAGATTCACACAGGACACCGAATAGGACAGGAGAAGTACTCCAGATATAACAAACTGACCCTAGCCCCCCGACACATAAACTACTGCAGCATAAATACTGGAGGCTGAGACAGGAGGGGTCAGGAGACACTGTGGCCCCATCCGAGGACACCCCCGGACAGGGCCAAACAGGAAGGATATAACCCCACCCACTTTGCCAAAGCACATCCCCACACCACTAGAGGGATATCTTCAACCACCAACTTACCATCCTGAGACAAGGCCGAGTATAGCCCACAAAGATCTCCGCCACGGTACAACCCAAGGGGGGCAACCCAGACAGGCCGACCACAACAGTGAATCAACCCACCCAGGTGACGCACCCCCCCAGGGACGGCACGAGAGAGCCCCAGCAAGCCAGTGACTCAGCCCCGTAACAGGGTTAGAGGCAGAGAATCCCAGTGGAAAGAGGGGAACCGGCCAGGCAGAGACAGCAAGGGCGGTTCGTTGCTCCAGAGCCTTTCCGTTCACCTTCCCACTCCTGGGCCAGACTACACTCAATCATATGACCCACTGAAGAGATGAGTCTTCAGTAAAGACTTAAAGGTTGAGACCGAGTTTGCGTCTCTGACATGGGTAGGCAGACCGTTCCATAAAAATGGAGCTCTATAGGAGAAAGCCCTGCCTCCAGCTGTTTGCTTAGAAATTCTAGGGACAATTAGGAGGCCGTCTTGTGACCGTAGCGTACGTGTAGGTATGTACGGCAGGACCAAATCAGAGAGGTAGGTAGGAGCAAGCCCATGTAATGCTTTGTAGGTTAGCAGTAAAACCTTGAAATCAGCCCTTGCTTTGACAGGAAACCAGTGTAGAGAGGCTAGCACTGGAGTAATATGATCAAATTTTTTGGTTCTAGTCAGGATTCTAGCAGCCGTATTTAGCACTAACTGAAGTTTATTTAGTGCTTTATCCGGGTAGCCGGAAAATAGAGCATTGCAGTAGTCTAACCTAGAAGTGACAAAAGCATGGATTAATTTTTCTGCATCATTTTTGGACAGAAAGTTTCTGATTTTTGCAATGTTACGTAGATGGAAAAAGCTGTCCTCGAAATGGTCTTGATATGTTCTTCAAAAGAGAGATCAGGGTCCAGAGTAACGCCGAGGTCCTTCACAGTTTTATTTGAGACGACTGTACAACCATTAAGATTAATTGTCAGATTCAACAGAAGATCTCTTTGTTTCTTGGGACCTAGAACAAGCATCTCTGTTTTGTCCGAGTTTAATAGTAGAAAGTTTGCAGCCATCCACTTCCTTATGTCTGAAACACATGCTTCTAGCGAGGGCAATTTTGGGGCTTCACCATGTTTCATTGAAATGTACAGCTGTGTGTCATCCGCATAGCAGTGAAAGTTTACATTATGTTTTCGAATAACATCCCCAAGAGGTAAAATATATAGTGAAAACAATAGTGGTCCTAAAACAGAACCTTGAGGAACACCGAAATGTACAGTTGATTTGTCAGAGGACAAACCATTCACAGAGACAAACTGATATCTTTCCGACAGATAAGATCTAAACCAGGCCAGAACTTGTCCGTGTAGACCAATTTGGGTTTCCAATCTCTCCAAAAGAATGTGGTGATCGATGGTATCAAAAGCAGCACTAAGGTCTAGGAGCACGAGGACAGATGCAGAGCCTCGGTCCGATGCCATTAAAATGTAATTTACCACCTTCACAAGTGCCGTCTCAGTGCTATGATGGGGTCTAAAACCAGACTGAAGCATTTCGTATACATTGTTTGTCTTCAGGAAGGCAGTGAGTTGCTGCGCAACAGCCTTCTCTAAAATCTTTGAGAGGAATGGAAGATTCGATATAGGCCGATAGTTTTTATATTTTCTGGGTCAAGGTTTGGCTTTTTCAAGAGAGGCTTTATTACTGCCACTTTTAGTGAGTTTGGTACACATCCAGTGGATAGAGAGCCGTTTATTATGTTCAACATAGGAGGGCCAAGCACAGGAAGCAGCTCTTTCAGTAGTTTAGTTGGAATAGGGTCCAGTATACAGCTTGAAGGTTTAGAGGCCATGATTATTTTCATCATTGTGTCAAGAGATATAGTACTAAAACACTTGAGCGTCTCTTGATCCTAGGTCCTGGCAGAGTTGTGCAGACTCAGGACAACTGAGGTTTGGAGGAATACGCAGGTTTAAAGAGGAGTCCGTAATTTGCTTTCTAATAATCATAATCTTTTCCTCAAAGAAGTTCATGAATTTATCACTGCTAAAGTGAAAGTCATCCTCTCTTGGGGAATGCTGCTTTTTAGTTAGCTTTGCCACAGTATCAAAAAGGAATTTCGGATTGTTCTTATTTTCCTCAATTAAGTTAGAAAAATAGGACGATCGAGCAGCAGTAAGGGCTCTTCGGTACTGCACGGTACCGTCCTTCCAAGCTAGTCGGAAGACTTCCAGTTTGGTGTGGCGCCATTTCCGTTCCAATTTTCTGGAAGCTTGCTTCAGAGCTCGGGTATTTTCTGTGTACCAGGGAGCTAGTTTCTTATGAGACATTTTTTTAGTTTTTAGGGGTGCAACTGCATCTAGGGTATTGCGCAAGGTTAAATTGAGATCCTCAGTTAGGTGGTTAACGGATTTTTGTCCTCTGGCGTCCTTGGGTAGGCAGAGGGAGTCTGGAAGGGCATCAAGGAATCTTTGTGTTGTCTGTGAATTTATAGCACGACTTTTGATGTTCCTTGGTTGGGGTCTGAGCAGATTATTTGTTGCAATTGCAAACGTAATAAAATGGTGGTCCGATAGTCCAGGATTATGAGGAAAAACATTAAGATCCACAACATTTATTCCATGGGACAAAACTAGGTCCAGCGTATGACTGTGACAGTGAGTGGGTCCAGAGACATGTTGGACAAAACCCACTGAGTCGATGATGGCTCCAAAAGCCTTTTGGAGTGGGTCTGTGGACTTTTCCATGTGAATATTAAAGTCACCAAAGATTAGAATATTATCTGCAATGACTACAAGGTCTGATAGGAATTCAGGGAACTCAGTGAGAAACGCTGTATATGGCCCAGGAGGCCTGTAAACAGTAGCTATAAAAAGTGAAATATCCTATGCTTCACGGAGTCCGTGGCTGAACGAGGACATGGTTTATGTCAATTCAACAGTTTTTTCCCTATGCACCAGCAGGACAGAACGGCAGCGTCTCGTAAACTCAAGGGCGTGGCTCTTTGTTAACAACAGCAGGCGTGCAATCTCTAATATTAAGGAAGTCTCGAGTTTCTGCTCGCCTGAGTTAGAATACCTTATGATACGCTGTGTAGACCATACTATTTACCAAGAGAGTTTTCATCTATATTTTTCGTAGCTGTCTATTTACCACCACAAACCGATGCTGGCACTAAAACCGCACTCAACGAGCTATATAGGACCATAAGCCAACAAGAAAATACTCATCCAGAGGTAGCACTCCTAGTGGCCGGTGATTTTAATGCAGGAAAACTGAAATCCATTTTACCTCGTTTCTACCAGCATGTCACCTATGCAACTAGAGTGGAAAAAAACTCTAGATCACATTTACTCCAGATAGAGACACATACAACGCTCTCCCTCGCCCTCTATTTGGCAAATCTGACCATAACTTTATGCTCCTGATTCCTGCTTCCAAGCAAGAACAAACAGGAAGTACCAGTGACATGCTCAATTCGGAAGTGGTCCGATGAAGCGGATACTACTCTACAGGACTGTTTTACTGGAATATGTTCTGGGATTCATCCAATGGCATTGAGGAGTTTACCACATTAGTCACCGGCTTAATTAAGTGCATTGACGACATAGTCCCCATAGAGACCGGACGTACATATCCCAACAAGAAGCCATGGATTACAGTCAACATCTGCACTGAGCTAAAGGCTAGAGCTGCCAATTTCAAGAAGTGGGCCACTAACCCAGATGCTTATAAGAAATCAACCGTCAAACAGGCAAAGCCAATCCTACTACACCGGTCTGATGCTTGTCAGATGTGGCAGAGCTTTCAAACTATCACGGATTACAAAGGGAAACCCAAACCCAAGCTACCCAGTGACACTAGCCTACTAAACGGGCTAAATTCCTTCTATGCTCGCTTTGAGGCAAGCAACAGTGAACCACGCATAAGAGCACCAGCTGTTCTGGACGAATGTAGAATCATGCTCTCCTTAGCCAATGTGAGTAAGACCTTTAAACAGGTTAACATTCACAAGGCCGCAGGGCCAGACGGATTAGCAGGACGCATACTAAGAGCATGCGCTAACCAGCTGGCAAGTGTCTTCATTGACATTTTCAAACTCTCCCTGACCCCGTCTGTAATACCTACATGTTTCAGCAGACCACCATAGTCCCTACGTGAGAATGCTGTTCATTGACTACAGCTCAGTGTTCAACACCATAGTGCCCTCAAAGATCATCACTAAGCTAAGGTCCTTGGGACTGAACACCTCCCTCTGCAACTGGATCCTGGACTTCATGACGGGCCGCCCCCAGGTGGTGAGGGTAGGCAACAACACATTCACCATGCTGGCCCTCAACACGGGGCCCTTCAGGGGTGCATGCTTAGTCCCCTCCTGTACCCCCTGTTCACCCACTACTCTGTGGCCGTGCAAGACTCCAACACCATCATTAAGTTTGCCGACGACACGATGCTGGTAGGCCTAATCACCAATGACAATGACACAGTCTATAGGGAGGAGATTGTGGGTTACTCATCTCCCTATCGCTCTCTCTCTCTCGCTCACTCACTCTCTCTCTCTCTCTTGCTCACTCTCTCCACTTCCTTCCGTCCCTCCCACAGTTATCAATCAAGTACCCAGGAAAGGAGACTAAAGACATGATCACTCCGGTCAAGATCAAGGTGGACCTGCAAGTGAAGGACAGAGAACGTCTCACCTATGACAACATCAACCAAATACGCATCAAGGTGCTCCAGCTCACACTATAACAACAGCATCATGCATTTGCCATTTTAGTCAATACCTTTGCAGTATTTCAGTTAGAAATGGCCATGTTTGAGTCTTCCCCTCTTTCCTCCTGTCTCTGCCTCCCCCTTCCATCTATTCCAAATCTTCTCAGCAAAGATGCCTCTCTCTTCTCTCTATCCCTGCCATTTTTGTGTAACAGTGTGCTATGTGCTATGTAATACGTGTGAATACAATGTAGGGCTACTGTACAAACAATATCTCTGCTTGGAAAGGTCTGGTTAAAGGGAGTTACTCTCTACTTCCCTCTCTCTCTCCTCCATCTCTGTATCCCTCTACTTCTCTTTATCACTACATATATTTATCTATCTCCCTCGCTCCCACCCTCAATCTCCTCCCTCCGTCCCTCTCTCACCCCAGTCCAAAGAGGGCTTGAACACCTACCTGGAGACGCTGAGCCAGTATAAGCAGCGGGATTCCTGGGACTCTTGGGGCTCGCTGCAGAGCTACCACAACTCTCTGGGCCACAATGCCTTCTCTGACACATTCTCCACCTACAGCTGGAGCTGGAGTGGCTGCCGCAACATGCTGCAGCCCTGCGACCTGCTGGAAGAGAGGCACAACTTGCCTCTGCTGCCAAACCAGTATTAGGGAGCAGGGATTATGGAAGGAGTATGGAGGGAGTATGGAGGATTTCCAATTAAAAGCAAGAAATATGTAGATTTTGCACTACATCCTATTATTTCCTATTTCATTTTTTGACCCCTCTTTTTCTCCCCAATTTCGTGATTACGATCTTGTCTCATCGCTGAAACTCCCCAATGGGCTTGGGAGAGGCGAAAGTTGAGTTATGCGTTCTCTGAAACATGACTCACCAAACCGCGCCTCTTAACACCCGCTCGCTTAACCCGGAAGCCAGCCGCACCAATGTGTCGGAGGAAACACTGTTCAACTGACAACCGGACGTAGGCCTGCAGGCACCTGGCCCACCACAAAGGAGTTGCTAGAGAGCGATGAGCCAAGTAAAGCCCCCGTGGTCAAACCTTCCCCTAACCCGTTACAACCGGTAATGACCCCAGGCTGTAGTGACGCCGCATCACTGCGATGCAGTGCCTTAGACCACTGTGTCGCTCGGAAGGCCACTACATTCAAATCACATCAAATTGATTTATTCTTAGATCAGCTTGTCACGCCCTGGCCTTAGTTATCTTTGTTTTCTTTATTCTTTTGGTTAGGTCAGGGTGTGACATGGGGGATTTATGTGTTTGTCTTGTCTAGGGGTTTTGTATGTTTATGGGGCTGTTGCCATTCTAGGTAATTGTATGTCTATGGTTGCCTAGATTGGTTCTCAATTAGAGGCAGCTGTCTATCGTTGTCTCTGATTGGGAACCATATTTAGGCAGCCATGTTCTTTGGGTATTTTGTGGGTGATTGTTTCCTGTGTCAGTGTTTGTGCCATACGGGACTGGTTTGTTTAGTTCACGTATTTGTGTTGAGGTTTTCACATTAAAAACCATGGACACCTACCACTCTGCATATTGGTCCGATCCTTGTTTCACCTCTTCAGAGGAAGAGGAGGAAATCTGCCGTGACACAGCTGATATCTCAAAGTGCTGTACAGAAACCCAAACCTAAAACCCCAAACAGCAAGCAACGCAGGTGTAGAAGCACGGTGGCTAGGAAAAACTCCCTAGAAAAGCCCAAACCTAGGAAGAAACCTAGAGAGGAACCAGGCTATTTAAAAAATATATAATTATTTAACTAGGCAAGTCAGTTAAGAACAAATTCATATTTTCAATGACGGCCTAGGAACAGTTAACTGCCTGTTCAGGGGCAGAATGACAGACCTTGTCAGCTCAGGGATATGAACTTGCAACCTTTCAGTTACTAGTCCAACACTTTAACCACTAGGCTACCCTGCCGCCCCAGTCCTCTTCTGGCTGTGCCGGGTGGAGATTATAACAGAACATGGCCAAGATGTTCAAATGTTCATAAATGACCAGCATGGTCAAATAATAATAATCATGGTAGTTGTTGAGGATGCAACAGGTCAGCACCTCAGGAGTAAATGTCAGTTGGCTTTTCATAGCCGATCATTGAGAGTATCTCTACCACTCCTGCTGTCTCTAGAGAGTTGAAAACAGCAGGTCTGGGACAGGTAGCAAGTCTGGTGAATGCAAAATTCTGACCCACTGGGAATGTGATGGAAGAAATAAAAGCTGAAATAAATCATTCTCTCTACTATTATTCTGACATTTCACATTCTTAAAATAAAGTGGTGATCCTAACTGACTTAAGACAGGGCATTTTTACTAGGATTAAATGTCAGTAATTGTGAAAAACCGAGTTTAAATATGTTTGGCTAAGGTGCGTGTAAACTTCCGACTTCAACTGTACATTCGGGCAAGTAGTGTCATCCTGGCAATGGCCTAATCCAGATTTGTCTGTCGGACTGCCCGATGGAGAAGCGTGATTCATCACTCCAGAGAACGAGTTTCAACTGCTCCAGAGTCCAATGGCGGCGAGCTTAACACCACGCCAGCAGACGCTTGGCATTGTGAATGGTGATCTTAGGCTTGTGTGTGGCTGCCCGTCCATGGAAATGCATTTCATGAAGCTCCCGACAAACATGTGCTGACGTTGCTTCCAGAGGCAGTTTGGAACTAGGTAGTGAGTGTTGCAACCGAGAACAGATGATTTTTACGAGCTATGCTCTTCAGCACTAGGTGGTCCTGTTCTGTGAGCTTGTGTGGCCTATCACTTTGCGGCTGAGCCGTTGTTGCTCCTAGACGTTTCCACTTCACAATAACAGCACTTACAGTTGACCAGGGCAGCTCTAGCAGGGCGGACATTTGACGAACTGACTTGTTGGAAAGGTAGCATACTATGACGGTGCCACGTTGAAAGTCACTGAGCTCTTCAGTAAGGCCATTTTACTGCACATTTTTGTTTATGGAGATTGCATGGCTGTGTGCTCGATTTTATACACCTGTCAGCAATGGGTGTGGCTGAAATATCAGAATCCACTCATTTCAAGGGGTGTCCACATATCTTTGTATATATATATATATATACATATGGTGTATATGCCATTTAGTCAACACTTTTCTCCAAAGTGACTTACAATGAGTACATACAATAGTACTTATGACTGACTGATAAGCACTGCATCAATTGCTGACATGTATATTTCAATGTGCCTACTCATTGCTTTTTGAATTGGGTGACAACAAGATTTTTAAACCTTTTTCCAGAAGTACTTTTCACAATTTGATTATTTTACATGAGCCATTACATAGCTGTGTGTGAATGTGTGTTCATGCGTGTGCGAGTATAAGAGATCACATACCATCAGGTCCAAAATGATTGTTACCCTTGATAAAGATCAAATCAAATCAAAGCTGATTCACCTTACAGTGAAGTGCTTACTTGCGGATTGGCTCTAACCAACAGTGCAAAAAAGGTATTAGGTGAACAATGGGTAAGTAAAGAAATGAAATAAAAACATCAGTAAAAAGACAGTGAAAAACATTAGCGAGGCTATATACAGTAGTGAGGCTACATACAGACACCGGTTAGTCATGCTGATTGAGATAGTATGTGCATGTAGATATGGTTAAAGTGACTATGCATATATGATGAACAGAGAGTAGCAGTAGCGTAAAGAGGGGTTGGCGGGTGGCGGGACACAATGCAGATAGCCCGGTTAGCCAATGTGCGGGAGCACTGGTTGTTCTGGCCAATTGAGGTAGTATGTACATGTGTACATGAATGTATAGTTAAAGTGACCATGCATATATGATAAACAGAGTAGCAGCAGTGTAAAAGAGGGGTTGGGGGTAGCCATTTGACGACCTGTTCAGGAGTCTTATGGCTTGGGGGTAAAAACTGTCTTTTTGTCCTAGACTTGGCACTCCGGTAACGCTTGCCATGCGGAGGTAGAGAGACAGTCTATGACTTGAGTGGCTGTGGTCTTTGACAATTTTTAGTTCCTTCCTCTGACACCGCCTGGTGTAGAGGTCCTGGATGGCAGGCAGCTTAACCCCAGTGATGTACTGGGGCACTACACCGTTGATTCAAATAATCAACTACTCATCAAGCTTTGAGCATTTCAATCAGCTGTGTAGTGTTAGGGCCAAAACCAAAACATGCACTCCTTGGGGTCCCGAGGACCAGGTTTGGGAAACTCTGGCCTAACGTTCTGTCTTTTTCACAAATGGAACTCATCAGACAATAGTTAACTTGAGTTATAGCCTACTTTTGATAGACAAAAAGACAATGACGTACCCCCAGTGAGCATTATTGGTTGATATTTGTTTAGTCTGCCCTAGCTTGGATTTCAAAGTCCACAGACTTAGATTTTTGGTCTGGTCTGGACCGGCCTAGGTTCGGCCCAAAAATGGATTTGATTTTTGCCAAAATGATATACCCCAGTGAGCACTGACTGATGCAGGACATCCATGGACATTGACTATTCCGTCCGCCATGGTCTTGATTTCAATGTCTACAGACTTAGATTTTTTTTCCATCTGGAACTGTCTTTATTTAGCCCAAACATAGACTATGATCTGTTCAGATTTGGTCTGGTCCAGGCCGGCCTTGTTTTGGCCCAAACATAGACGTCTATGATCGGTTCAAATTTGGTCCCACCCTCAGCATTTGGCAAAAATTGGAGACATATGGTTTCCAGTGGAAAAGGAAGGGAGACTATGAATCGACTTCCGCTTTTGGATGTGTGAAAAGATGAAATATATAACTTGATATATAATATTGTTTGTTTTTCTTTGAGATTAAATTATTGACACAAAGTCAACAGACACCACATACCAATTTTGTTGATGTCTTCTTTGGCAGAGATTCCATTAATGCTAGATAACACTTGCTATCTTGCTCTCTGAAGTTGTTTCCATTCTGAATATTAACAAGGTGACACTCCATCTTAACTCCTCCACAACAGTCCAGAAGAGAAGCTTCCCCGACATTTGACCAGAATGTGGGTAATTTAGTTTCAGGCGTTTCTTTTACCCGTGCTACGTTAGGTTAATCCAGACCTGCCAAATTTGGTCTTGTTTGGGGGCAGAGCTTATTGGAATAATACCCAGGGTGCTTTGCAAGTGTTCATTTTTATATTTACAATTTGGTCATTTAGCAGACACTTATCCAGAGCCACTTACAGTGCATACAACTAAGGTAGCTAAACAACTACATATCACAGTCATACACTCCCACAGTTTTAATTTGAAGAACCCCTAAAGGACACTCCAGGAACCTTTTTATTTTTAGAGTGGAGAAAGTCAAATGTTTCTGTAGCCCATACTGAGAAGTTAAAGAGTTCTGTTGGTCGTGTCAGAAAACTTTGAACATGTTCATTGCCAATTCTAAAGCGTTTGAAAAGGCTAAGGTAAGTGCAAGTGACAGATTGTAGCAATAATAACTGTTCTCAATTTTACTCTAATTTGATATTTTATTTGAAAATAAAATGTATGAATGTAACATAGACTTATAAATGTACATATGTACTTACAGATGTAAGTGAAATGACGTATGGTTGAAATGTAGCCATAGAAATAACAACCAAAAAAAGACTTATTTTCAATGTTCATATATGATGATACATATGATACACTTTTCACTTAGAACTGAAAATTAACGTGACTTCAACGTTAGACAAAGACGTCTTTTCAGCGTCTTTTTAATGGCAATAGCCTCACTCTCAGAAACATTGATGCTTGTTGGCTCCGGGGTGAAGATTCCACTAGATACAGATCTAGGATCAGCTTCCCCTCCTCCAACTTAACCTTAACTATTAGTGGGGGAAATGGAAAATTGACCCAAGATCAGTGTCTAGGTGCAGCTTCACCCTTTACCTGCTTGTTGAGGATTTCAGGAGTATTTTTCAAGGTCCCTGTCCCACTGAAACATGTATATGGAACGTGTGGGAACAGGATGAAGAATTGTTAACATATTTGGAATACACACTCAGAGAAAGAAAAAAAATTGAGCTTCCCCATCTGTGCTTTTCCTGTTTGGAATTCGTCAAAACTGAGCGATTTCCTTCTGATAACGATTAGTGTGTAGAACCAGGAAGGCGTGGGGCTTTGAATGCTGATTATATCCCCTTTATGTAATTCTGACAATTACCATGAACTCTATGGCTGTGTTTTCACAGGCAGCCCAATTCTGATCTTTTGCCCAATTATTGGTCTTTTGACCAATCAGATCTTTGAACAATAATTGGTTCAAACATCAGATTTGGGCATCCTGTGTAAACGCAATCAATGTGGTCCATAGAATAGATCAGGTTAGAATCATTATTTTGTCTGTATTCCATCCATTGTAAACAAGTGGAATCCCCTGGTTTGTACTCAGTACATCTTTTTTTCTCAATACATTTATAAATCAATTCTAAATAACCATAGGATTTCCTATTCTACATTATGGATAGGCCATGCTGAATCCTCTCTATCAAGATGTCATACTATGTACTCGTCAGATATCCAGGTTAAAACCAGATGAAGAAATATTTTCTGGTTGCTAAAAAGTCAGACAAAATATCCTCTTAACAACCAGTATACAACTTGAACATGAAGATGTCATTGCAACCTTTTGCATACTGTGTAGTTTTAATCCATTTAGTGACACTGAAAACACATCATGGCTTTTAAAACAGTTTGATCTTCCCGGATTTCATGGTGTACTAACTTTTCTTCACTAGAGATCAAAGAGTAACAAGCGTGGCCATCTTGAAATGATTTAACTCACACAGCCTTCTCATGGCCCATCAATCACCGTGCTTCTTCACGAGCCCACGTTTGCCTACTAAATCATTTCAGATGCTTCTGAACCTTTACCACCAGCCTCACAAGTCTTTAAGTGTGGAGCCCAGTGTCATGCTATTTTTCCTTCTTGTCCTCTCGTTGCTCTTTAATCCATTTGTAAAAATGCATGATGATTTTGTTATTACTGTAAATTCAGACCCGCCATTATTTAAATGTTGTTGACAACATTATTCCATGAGAAACTATGGTAACTATTACTGATCATTGTAGAGGTTTACTTTTTTCCCCAATACATTCAAATGAAATAATTCACTGACTGCTGGTTGGAGAGAACTAAGTTTATAAAGAGATTGATACTATGAGGTATCTAGTAAAAAAAATAAAAATGAGCCTATACCTGCAGTATCACATATTTGACCTAGTGACTCCCAATTAAATGCAAATTACCACTATAATGTATGAGACTGAGACCACTCCCTCAGTATTTTAATGCTATGGGGTTCTCAGACTGATAAAACATTAATCTGTCGTAGGGACTGTAGTATCAGAAGGCAGCAGGATCAGGTGCAAAATAGAGTTCAGTTTATGATAATCAGACCAGGGGCGGTCCTTGCCGTTCTGCCACCCTAGGAGATTCCAGAAACTAGAAAATTTTCAGTAAGCAAAATGACAATGAAAAGATGTCTAAAACACATATTTTCCAGATGTTGAAATCAGGCAATTTTTTGGTTCTAGTTATCTGTTTGGGCCAAATCAAGGCTGGTCTAGACCGTACAAAACTTGAAGCAAACAGATGTCTATGATTGGTTTTTGGTCCGGACAAAATCTGAACCAATGGCAGTGGATGTGGAAAGCAAGGCCAGTCCGAACTGCACCAAAAAATGTTTGAGAATGCCCATCTATGTGGTAAGCCTACCGTTTGTAAAACAAAAAAAAGATGTCCTTCTTTTGGTCCAGACCAGACATCAGCTCGTGCTTACTGGGTTGTAGTGTAACCGAGACGCTGAGAGTCGAGGTGCAGGTCAAACGTTGAATAAAACATGGAACGAAACATAACAGTAGCATAAACACAGGAACGATACTGACTGGGGAAAGAACCTAATGGAGTGCCAGATAAAGGGGAGGTAAGTGAGGTAATGGAGTCGAGGTGTGCCTCAAGACGTGCAGGTGTGTGTGATGATTGATCCCAGGACCGGTGGTTAGCATACTGGCGACGTCGAACGCTGGAGGGGAGGAGTGGGAGTAGACATGACAGTACACCTCCCCGACGCACGGGTCCAGCCGCAGGACAACGCTGACCAGAGGGACGGTCGGTAAAGGTGGAAATCACAGATGTTGGGATCCAGAATGTCCTCCAACAGAACCCAACACCGCTCCTCTGGGCCATACCCGTACCAGTCCACCAGGTATTGGAGCCGACCCCCATGACGTCAGGGGTCCAGTAGAGATCTGATGGCATAGGCTGGACCCCCTGATGTCCAGAGGGTGCGGAGGGGTGCTATGGGGGACAGCATCAGCTAACGGACCAGGAACCATTGGCCTGAGAAGGGAGACATGAAAATGTGAGATAAATGTAGTCACTGGGAGCTGTAACCTATACATCACCTCGTTGACCCTCCGGAGAACGGTGAACGGCCCCACAAACCCGGGGGCTGCTTCTTGCAGGGCAGGCAGAGTGGGAGGTTCCTGCTAGAGAGCCAGACACGATCCCCAGGGTGGTACACAGGGTTGCACTGCGGTCCTCCTTTTAATGGTGGACGGCACGCTGGAGTCTCACGTGAGCGTCGCGCCACACTTCTGCGTGCCTGAACCATCTGCAGCAGGAGCGTTGGTCTGGTCAGGGGGCCATGGATCCAGGGCCGGCTGAAAACACTGGAAGGGGGGCTCAACCCAGTGGAGGAGTGACGTAGCCAATGAAAGGAGTCGAGCCCACTCTCCCTGCCGGTGACTCCTCAGGAACCGCCCCAGCTCCTCGTCCATCCTCACCACCTGCCCATTGGACTGAGGCCTATACCCGGAAGTGAGGATGACCGTGACCCCCAGCTTTTCCATAAAGGCTCTCAATACCCATGACGTGAATTGGTGGCCACGGTCAGAGACAATGTCCTTCAGAAAGCCAGAAGACCTGCTGGAATAGTGCTTCAGCGATCTAGAGAGCAGTAGGGAGACCAGAAAGAGGGATTAAAACTGGATTTTAAATATCTATCCACAACCACCAAAATGGTGGTGAAACCATCAGAGGGGAAATCAGTAACAAAGACAATAGAAAGATGGCACCAGGGATGCTGAGGCATGGGAAGGAGTTTCCCTGCTGGAGCGTTCCAGAGGAATTTGGTTTGGGCACATGCAGAACAAGATTTGGCGTATCGAGTGACATCCTGCGCCACAGTACATTTCAGAGACGGATTGGGTAGTGCGAGAAATACCTGGAAGTCCAGCAACTTACTATCCGCTGGATGCTGCTACTGTCCGGAAGGTGAGTGCGTACTCAGCAGCCATATGGTCCCCCTGACGTAATTGGAGGAGGCGCTCACCCCCCTCTCTGGGTGATCAAAGATGCATTTGAACAGAGCCATGAACTCCTCATATGATTCTAGCTCCTCCTCTCCCATTCCAACACCCGCCCAATCAGCAGAGAAATAACCGTGGGAACCTTGATCCTCTCGGTGGTGGGGGCTCCCATCTGTTGCGTGAAGTAGAGGGAGCACTGATGTAGGTAGCCACGGCATTTAGATGGGGTGCCGTAATGAACCTCTTCCATAGCCATCCCCAGTTGTGTCAGCTTGTCATGATGTTGACGAGCAGGGGCTCGTCAACCATCTGGGAGATATTTTGTTTTCCTGCTGCCTCCATTGTTGGAGTCAGTATTCTGTAACGGAGACACTGAGAGTCAAGAAGCAGGTGAACCACCAAACATTTACCAAGATAACATTAGCACCTACGCATAACCACAGGAACAATACTGACTGAGGAAAGAACCTAAGGGAGAGACAGATATAGGGGAGGTAATAAGTGAGGTAATGGAGTCCAGGTGTGCCTCATGATGACGTGCAGGTGAGTGTAATTATCGATGCCAGGTGTGCGTAATGATGGATCCCAGGACCTGTGGTTAGTATACCAGCAATGTTGAATGCCGAAAGGGGAGGAGTGGGTGTAAATGAGACATGTAGCCTATCATGTCAGCCCACAATGGAATTTTATGAGACCCACCATTTGTAAAGCAAGCCTTTGCTTTAGCTTTATTAGTCCTGATTCCTGTGACTAATACATCTGGATGTTTAAGCTCTGAATATCGGCTACACAACTTTATCAGGAGTAGCCGATAGCATCTTTTAGTGATGGGTCGTTCAAGAATGAGTCGGCTCTAAGAGCTGGCTCTTTTAGGTAAACGTTGGGAGCCGACTCGCATATCAGAAGAGCCGAATCTATTTATAAAAAATATTGGAATACTTCCACAGGAGCACAGTAGGTGCTGAGAAACTAAAGTCTACGCCAGATGGGGATGCCTGAGCTGAGGCTTAAACAAAACTGCACTACAAAGTGGAATTCAACATTTTATATGTTGAAGCGGTTTCTTGAGTCAAAGGATGCCATCATCACTACCCTGGCCATTGTCAATGCACCTGTTGATGCTCTGACCCAAGAGGAATGGGAGGTGGTGGAGGAGGTGTGCAGAGTACTGGAACCCTTTGAGCAGGTCACTGTGGAGATCAGTGGAGAGAGGTACAGTAAGCAGTTATTACTACATCATTATTTAATCCAGTATTATATATGTATATGAGCAGCAGATGGGTATGTAGTAGACAAAACATGAACCTGAACTAATAAGTTACTGAACACCATATGTTCATCAATGGACAGAAAGTTCCACAGAATGGAATATAATCATGTGCTATCAGAAACTGCTGCACTTGACCCCAGGTTTATAAGTTAGCCTTCAGTGATGCCAGAGCGATTGATGAGGCTCTTAAAAATAATAACCTCAGCAGCAGGGAGGGACAGCCCCAGCAGCCAGCTGGCTCAAGCACCAGGGCAACAGGAAGAAGAGGGGTCAGATGGAGCAGAAACACCAGCATTAGTGCCACAAACGTCTGCTGTTCAGATGCTGTTTGACGAGAGAGCAACTGGGTATGCAGCACGAAGGAATCCCTCAGCAGATGCCATAATGGAGGTCCGATCCTATTTGGAGGAGCCTCTCCTCCTCTGAGCTGTTGGAAGAACAAGGCCTCTGTCTACCCACGGCTTACTAAAGTCATGACAAGGAGACTCTGCATAGTGGCCACATCCGTTCCCTCTGAGAGGGTCTCCTCGAAAATGGGACAAATAATTACTGAGAGAAGAAACCACATCAGCCCCTCGAAAGTGAGGCAGTTTTCATTTCTGAATGCAAATCTCTCATAAAAGCAAAATATGGTCAGCATTGCTGTATGCTGCTGGTTATAACATGGCAATAAAGAAGAGAGAGAAAAGTTTAATGTTTAAAATGAGATGCTACAGTTTTGCATCATTGTTTTTCTTTTTCTTTGATATGGTGCAATATTCTATTATTATGTTGTTCAGATTGTATTTGTTTTGAATTGTTACATTCATATGCACTTTATATACATTTATATAAATACGTTTATATACATTTAAAAAGTTATACTTTAAATGCACATGTGTAATAGCATCCTTCTTTTTTACACTTATTTCAATTTGTGGGATGCTGCAGTTTTACAAATGGTTATTTATTTTTCTTTGATATGGTGCAATATTCTATTATGCTGTTCAGATTGTATATGTTTAAATTGGTTAGATTTATATGCACTTTGTTTATATACATTAAAAAGTTATACTTTACATGCAAATTGTTTAATAGCATTCTTTTTCATAACAAACCAATGAATTTTTAAATACATTGTGGTTAAGGTAGACTTTGATTTGATTTAATCATTTCATTTGAATTGTTCTAACACCGATCATAGTCAAACTATCGCACACGGTTTGACTTGAAAAAAGACACTTTTTTTAAAGAGACGTTTGGGAGCCAAAAGAGCCAGAATGCCCATCACTAGAGTCTATTTGCAATATGTTCACACAGCAGGAAATGCAGATGTATTTTCTTCTTCGCTATGATCAGCTTGTCAAAAACTGACGGATACAAACTTGAAACCACTAATGATGACAATGGGGTGAAACAGTTGTGATTGTCCATTCCATATTGTCCACTTTGACCTCTCCTGTTTTTAGGATATGTTGTTAAGATAACAATGCATTGTTTTATTTGATTGGGCGCAATTTAGGTTAGGCTATTAGATCGGTGAAACCTGCACGAGGTTAAAAGAAAGTGTCTTAGGTTAGGCTATTTGGTCGGTGAAACCTGCATGAGGTAAACAAAAAAAAGTGTCTTAGGTTAGGCTATTTGATCGGAGAAAACCTGCATGAGGTAAACAAAAGAAAGTGTCTTAGGTTAGGCTATTTGGTCGGTGAAACCTGCATGAGGTAAACAAAAAAAAGTGTCTTAGGTTAGGCTATTTGATCGGAGAAAACCTGCATGAGGTAAACAAAAGAAAGTGTCTTAGGTTAGGCTATTTGGTCGGTGAAACCTGCATGAGGTAAACAAAAAAAAGTGTCTTAGGTTAGGCTATTTGATCGGAGAAAACCTGCATGATTTAAAAAGTATCCGTCTCATTACTGTCACACCCTGATCTGTTTCACCTGTCCTTGTGATTGTCTCCACCCCCTCCAGGTGTCACTTACTTTCCCCAATGTATTTATCCCTGTGTTTCCTGTCTCTCCGTGCGAGTTTGTCCTGTATGTTTGTCAAGTCAACCAGCATGTGTTTTTCTGTACTCCTTTCTTCTTCTTCTTCTCTTTGCTAGTCCTCCCGGTTTTGACCCTTGCCTGTTTTCTGGACTCCATTCCCACCTGCCCTGACCTCGAGCCTGCCTGCCCTTCGGTACCTACTGGACTCTGAACTGGTTTTGACCTTTTGCCTGTACACGACCATTCTCTTGCCTACCCCTTTTTGGATTAATAAACATCTAAGACTCTATCTGCCCCTTGTGTCTGCATGTGGCTCTCGCCTTGTGCCCTTATACATTACATGGTCATACATTTTATCTCCAGCCTCTAGGCTACAGAAAAGGCCACATACTCTTTCTACCATATCCTCTATCTGCTACATGAATTACGTTAGATATATATTTTTTTAACGGAACGTTGGTGGAGCGCCGCGGAGATGCGTTTCTCTGACAGCACCCTGGAGCGGCGCCCCTGCCTTTGACAAAGTGGGCGCTGCTTATCACAGGGCGGCATCAACACTCACCTAACTAAAAATCCCTTATGCCACTGGTTGAGAGAACTTGCCATCGGTTTAGGGCAGAATTGTGAGGTTTTACATGTTGTTAGAGGTGCATATTGGTCAGTTTAGCTCAGAAAACGCCGCCCTCGTCAATCTGCTTAATGAGCGGGCCTGCCATGAATCAGACTCTCATGTAATTTGTTTTGATAATCTGATATCAAAACCTAAACCTCAATCAGGCCTCCCCTGACAAAATAACCACAGCAAGTTGGGGTATACAGCCTCTCCACACAGCTCACATACATGACCTAGAAGATAACAGGTACAGGTACATATATACAGATGAACCCTCCCTATGGACCATACCCCATGGAGCTCTATTCACCCAAATGTACATATCCCGGCTAAGTAGACATTTAAAACGTTCCTGGCTCAATCTCAAAACAGGAACACTTCTAACAAATGAATATACGCTTCACAATAGTTCTGCAGGTCAACAGACCGAAAAATGTAGGCGTATTACTAATGAGCCGAGCACCTGCACAGGCTCCCATTACAAACTAATGATGTGCTAGAGCGAGTGCTCATTTGCACCTGCACATCCAATGGACTTGGAGGATTGCAAATGGCTAGACCTAAATTACTGCACTCAAATATGAAACTGAAATGGCCAAAATGTGACTTGACCAAACATTAAAGGGGCAATATGTTTTCGGGCAACCTGACCAAATTCACATTGAAATGTGTGTTATAGATCTGTAATTGTCATTTAACATCTACAAATGGTTAGATCTCTTCTATGGGCGGTATTTCTATGCCCCCTGTTCTTTAATTTAGTTTGGGCTTTTACTTTCGGTTTTGTGCACCAGCTTCAAACAGCTGAAAATAAAATATTTGTGGTTATGTAAAAGGTATTTCAGAACGGTTTTGATTGTACAATGATTCTCTACACTATACTTGTTTATTTTGTCACAAAAACTAAATATAAAATATGAACGCGCCAAACCATTTTTAAGGGGAAGTAAACAATGTGCCTTCCAATGATAAGAGTGGCAAGTCAGCTTCTTCACACAGTCCTTTATATATGCATGAGAGAAGATGGACCTAGCAATGGCCCCAGCTAGCAGGCAGAGGGACATTCTATACTACAACTGTGAACCAGTGTTGCCAGACACTATTGACACTTTCCTGCCCAATGCACAAAAGAGTAACATTTTTTTGCCAACCCAATGACAAAACAAATGTTTGTAAAACTGCCCAATCTGGCGAAACTGCTGTAAGCCCTGGAACCATGGAACACACCGTGAACGACAGACACAACAAGACACTCTCGGAAACAGCAAGCCTGCATTGGGATTTCCAAAAGCAAGTGAACATATTCAAGTGAACGTATATCACCTGTACCTCAATTCTATCCACAACATTCTATCGCTGTGAGAAATCCCTAACTGTAAGATTCCTTCAGCTAGAGTGGAGATTGTTATTTGTAGTGTAGTTTGACACAGTGGGTTAGACAAATATAAAAAGCTGTCCGACTTGCTCTCCTAGATTCCTGTGATGTCATTAGTGGCGTAGAGCTTGCCAAACAACATGCCACAGCGAGGCTGTTTTTTTTGTTTGTTGTGTTGTGTGTTCTGTGTGTATGTGATTTATTGTGACAGTTGGCTCGGTGTGCTTGGCAGAGGCGTTTGGTGACCGTGTTTGGTGAAGGACATAACCAAGTAGGTGAACTCTCTCTGTTCATTTCTCTCCATGTCTCTCTTTCGCTTGGTCTCTCTCTATCTCTCTTTGTGTGTGTGTGTGTGTGTGTGTGTGTGTGTGTGTGTGTGTGTGTGTGTGTGTGTGTGTGTGTGTGTGTGTGTGTGTGTGTGTGTGTGTGTGTGTGTGTGTGTGTGTGTGTGTGTGTGTGTGTGTGTGTGTGTGTGTGTGTGTGTGTGTGTGTGTGTCTGTTCTCTCTCTGTCTGTTGTGCTGTGGGAGGGGGAGGCGGTCCACTGGCTAGCCATATAATTGAACCTGATAAATATAGTGGTTTCCTGTGTTGGGGTTGAGAGATAGCCAGTGTGAAAGCAATGCCAGATGAGGTGTGAATTGTGAACCAAAAGGGAACATAAGAGAGTTTCACACATCGCTTTGCAGAGAGATGGAAAGTGAAAGAGATAAGAGTGAGAGAGAGAGCAATCAAGAATAAATAAAAGGAGACAGCCAATAGGAGGAGATTGCGAAAAAGGGGTTGTTGACAGACAGCGAATCGGAAACCTTGTCGTGTATGCTTAACATTGAATGGTTCCCTTCAGATTTGGCTATTTTCACCTGGCAAAGATGGACAAATGCAGCATGGGCTCCAAGAAGACTTTCGTGTCCACTTTTCGGATGGATTTTAAGCCTGCCGCCCCTCGGCAGTTTGTGTTGAAGGGGATCAAGAATGAGCTGGAGGACAGGGACACTGCTCGGGGGGGTAGCAGCAAGCAGGGAACCATATCAACAGGTAAGGAATAAGTTTGAACTATTTTGAATAGTTTACTGTTGTCATCAATCAAATATTTCTGTCTCTTGAAGAACGGGATTCAGACCTTTAAAAATAGCATAGTGCTTTATCGTGGCAATGGTAGTAATTATTTTAGTCATCATTTTGTAGTTATGTGGACGCTTTTGGGCATTGGTCCTATGTGAATCTCAGTGATTGAACTCAAGCATTTGACCCTCAATGATAATCCGGAACCTAATTAGCATATGATTCCGAGGTGTTTGCCTGACTCTCGAGGTAAGCAAGCCCCTAGACTAGTGCTGGATGTTTGTTGTTATTATCCTACCTTGCTGTATGGGCAGAAGGCTCTTTTTTGTTTTGTTGATTTGACAATATCAACATGTTCAAAGGCATTTGTGTATCTATACAACTGAACCACTTATAACATTTTCTAATAATTCCAGTTATAATTATTACATGTTTGAATGCATGAGCCTATTGCCAAAACATTGGTGACGTAAAATAAATAACACCTCTTTAGAGGTTCAAGCCAGCAAAGCTGCCTTATATTTAAATCTAAAAAGGTGTCACATCCTGACCTTAGTTCCTTTTTTTATGTCTCTATTTTAGGTTGGTCAGTGCGTGAGTTGGGGTGGGCATTCTATGTTTGTATTTCTATGTGTTTGGCCTGGTATGGTTCCGAATCAGAGGCAGCTGTCAATCGTTGTCTCTGATTGAGAACCTTACTTAGGCAGCCTGGTTTCGCCCTTGAGTTGTGGGTAGTTGTTTTCTGTCTCTACCAGACAGGACTGTTTCTTTTGTTCTAGTGTTCAGTGTAATTAAAAGATCATGAACATGTACCACGCTGCACCTTGGTCCTCTCCTTCTTCCACCTACGACGATCGTTACAAAAGGATTACATTTGTTTGTTTTTCCCAGCTGATCTACCCAACAAACAAAGAAAAATGATAGACATTTACTAATATTTATCAAAAAGCATGACTTCTGGCGTGTTCAAAATGACTGGAAACTGGGAAATCTCTGACTTCAGTGAGTTCAAGACAACTGGGAACTCGGGGGGGAAAAAACAAGCTCCGACTGGGAAAATACGTTTTGAACGGTCATCCAAGTCAGGAACTCAGGGCTCTTTGTAGAGCTCCGACCTGAAGATCACCGAAGTCATGATTGAACCTTGTTTTTTTCTGAGTTCCCAGTTGTCTTGAAAGCACCATAAATCCAGAGAATGACAGAATTTGATGATGAAGTTTGATGACAAAATTTACCCACGAAGGACCGCCGCGCCACCTTCCTGTTCAAGTGACCACAGCACAACAAGATTGTATTGGGTCTATTAAAAACCCAGATGTATTCCTGCGCCTGTCTACAAATCCTTTATACCAGCGTGACAAGCATATTTTCACCTCTTAATTTCACCTACGTTCCGACTTGGTGGTGCACATTTAGCCAATAGCCTATTTTAGAGAAATGTCATCAAATATTTTAAAAGCTTCTGACTTGGTGTACAGGGAGAATACTGTAAGAACGACCCACGTTCAGAATTCTGTGGTTGCACATTTAAAAAGTGCTGAAGAAATAGTTCTATTGACCATGTCTGTCCTAGCTCGCTCATGAATGTCTTAATCAAAATGACGGATTGCCTCTTATCCACTCGTCGTCCCCTTAAGCCATAGTTTGTACATCTCAATTATCTGTAAAAAACATATTTGTTTAAGCAAGTCAGCCATATCAACTACGTTTTTTTTAAAGGCAGTAAATGAGGCTGAATGAATTGTTTCGCTGCCAGACAAGGCTCAGCTGATAACCAGGTGTAGCAGTGGTAAGGTGTTGAGACTGCTGTTGGGACTTTATGTAGGCCCTAACAGTTTGTGGGCACCGTTTGTCACCTTTATAGTGCAATTCATGTATTGTTTACTGTTGTGTTGTGTAGTGGCGTTGATGGCAATCATCACAATTTTTGTGGTCCTTCTGTAGCTCAGTTGGTAGAGCATGGCGCTTGTAATGCCAGGGTAGTGGGTTCGATCCCCGGGACCACCCATACGTAGAATGTATGCACACATGACTGTAAGTCGCTTTGGATAAAAGTGTCTGATAAATGGCATATATTATTATTTATTATTATTATTTTGGGGGAGTTGGCCCCATCAAAATGGACATGCTAAAATCACCACTGGATATATCCCAAATTAATACAATCACTAGCATCAAAAAACCTTTTAAGCATTGAGGCTGAGGCAACAGATAAGAACGTTTAGCTTAAAATGTTGATAAACTATTAGGCTATTTTTTCACATAAGCACAGCAATAAGCGCAAATGTTCCATTTGCAGGTATAAACACCATTCTCAAAAGTGACCACAAATGTAATGCTTTTATTATAAAGGTGCATATCTATGGTGAAAATGATCTTCCCCAAACTTGAAACTCACACGCTGTGTATGTATGCCAGTTAGGCTCTACACCTGTTGTAAAACGGATTTAAAAAATGTAAACATTTTAAGAAGTTGATGAGCCACTTTAGATGTGATACGGGCCGGCAGGTAGCCTAGTGGTTAGACTTGGACTTGTAACCGAAAGGTTGCAAGATCGAATCCCGAATCCCCGAGCTGACAAGGGAAAAATCTGTCGTTCTGCCCATGAACAAGGTAGTTAACCCACTGCTCCTAGGCCGTCATTGAAAATAAGAATTTGTTCTTAACTGACGTGGTAAAGGTAAAATAAAAATAAATAACAAATACAAACCTTATCAAAAAATATAGGCTTAAGGGCTAGGCTACATGAGTGTGTGACTTTGATTTGAAAAAGTTAGGATAAAAAGCATGCGCTGTCTCTTGCTTTAAGCTGAGCACTAAGATGGCACTCAACGAGCTGTATATGGCCATAAGCAAACAAGAAAATGCTCATCCAGAGGTGGCGCTCCTAGTGGCCGGGGACTTTAATGCAGGGAAACTTAAATCTGTTTGACCTCATTTCTACAAGCATGTTAAATGTGCAACCATAGGGGGACAAAACTCTAGACCACCTTACTCCACAAACAGAGACGCGTACAAAACTCTCCCTCGCCCTCCATTTGGCAAATCTGACCATGACTCTATCCTCCTGATTCCTGCAACACAAACAAAAACTAAAGCAAGAAGTAGCAGTGACTCACTCAATAAGGAAGTGGTCTGATGACGTAGATGCTACAGGACTGTTTTGCTAGTGTAACAGATGTGAAACGGCTAGCTTAGTTAGCGGTGTGCGCTAAATAGCGTTTCAATCGGTGACGTCACTTGCTCTGAGACCTTTAAGTAGTGGTTCCCCTTGCTCTGCAAGGGCCGCGGCTTTTGTGGAGCGATGGGTAACGATGCTTCGTGGGTGACTGTTGTTGATGTGTGCAGAGGGTCCCTGGTTCGCGCCCGGGTATGGGCGAAGGGACGGTCTAAAGTTATACTGTTACACTAGCACAGACTGGAATATGTTCTGGGAATCTTCCGATGCCATTGAGGCGTACACTACATCAGTCACTGGCATATCCCAACATATCCCAACCAGAAGCCCTGGAAAACAGGCAACATCCGCACTGAGCTAAAGGCTAGAGCTGCCACTTTCAAGGAGTGGGACACTAATCTGGGCGCTTATAAGAAATCCCGCTATGCCCTCAGACGAACCATAAACAGGCAAAGCGTCAATACAGGGCTAAGATTGAATCGTACTATACCGGCTCCGACACTCGTCGGATGTGGCAGGGTTTGCAAACTTTTATGGACTACTATGGTAAGCACAGCCATGAGCTGCCCAGTGACACGAGCCTACCAGACGAGCTAAATAACTTCTATGCTCGCTTCGAAGCAAGCAACACTGAAGCATGCATGAGAGCATCAGCTGTTCCAGACGACTGTGTGATCACGCTCTCTGTAGCCGATGTAAGACCAGACGGATTACCAGGATGTGTGCTCCGAGCATGAGCTGACCAACTGGCAAGTGTCTTCAACCTGTCCCTGACCAAGTCAACCTGTCCCTGACCAAGTCTGTAATACCAACAGGTTTCGAGCAGACCACCATAGTCCCTGAGCACAAGAACATCCAGGTAACCTGCCTAAATTACTACCAACACATAGCACTCACGTCTGTAGCCTTGAAGTGCTTTGAAAGGCTGGTCATGGCTCACATCAACACCATTATCCCAGAAACTCTAGACCCACTCCAATTTGCATACCGCCCCCAACAGATCCACAGATGATGCCATCTCTATTGCACTCCACACTGCCCTTTCCCAACTGGACAAAAGGAACACCGACTTAAAACAAAAAAAATTACTTCAGTTTATTTTAGTAAATACTTTAACTTTTTTTTCTTAAAACTACATTGTTGGTTAAGGGCTTGTAAGTAAGCATTTTTCTGTAAGGTGTTGTATTCGGCGCATGTGACAAATTCCATTTGATTTGATTCGCAAGTTATTATTATTATTATATTATTATTATTAGTGATAGGCTAATATTGTCACCCATCAGACTATTCTTGATGTAATCTTGTCTTTACATATACTAAATAATATATGTGTGAAATTAGTTTTGATTTAGAATGGACCAATATCATTCACCTGTCTCGAAACAGGGGCAGAAGAAACATTTTTACTTCATCTATGCACTTAAATAGTGAATAGAGGACGCTTTTCCCATGGTTCATTTTCATGCCAGCCATGTAGGCTATACTCCTGTTGTAAAGAGAAGCAATGTTCTTAATATTAGGAAAGTTGTGAAATAAATATAGTAGGCCTAGCCTATAGAAAGCTGATGGGATCCTCCTCTTTTTAATAGAGGCCTTCAGTCTGTTTTCTCACACAATTGCATAGCCTATTGAATTGCTGCGCAACGTGTTTGATGAGATGCTCAATCGCATTTGCATTGATGTCAGAGTGATTAGAGGGACAATAGAGTGCTGAGTACCATGCAGATAGCACATTTGGAAGGCTACTAATGACCATCGGTAGCATCAGAGCTTGGAGAAGCCTAGTTACCGTGACTAAACGGTCATGTGGAATTTGACTGCCGGCATGACCACCGGTGTGACAGTAATAAGTCACCGTAACAGCCCTGGATGTGTGCACCCAAAAGTTGGATGCGATCCGCCAAACAAATCCCAAAGAAGAAGAAGGAGACGATGAGACAGGAGAGAGGATGCGAGAAGTAGGCAATTGCGATCTTCCACCCCCCCCCAAAAAAGTTAGAATATTAATTGCTATCTTCCCATAGTCAATCACCTATGTAATGTGACACTTTTTTTTTCAGATATCACCTCAAAGAGAAGAGTCTCCACTGAAAAGGGTGAGTTGGTCCATTGACAACTGCTTGTCTTCCAGTCAGATTTAGAATAACAAGTATCAAGACAAAGGCCCTCCTATTCGCAAGTGAAAGTACCAAGAACAAGTCAAACTTTACCCAACTTGAAATATGCTTCAAACCGGCAGTTTGCATGCTTTGCAAAAAAAGAGTTGAGCTCAGTGATGTAATGTTAACCACTCGTTGTCTCTGCCTCTTCCAGGTCCCCTGCTGGAGTTTCTTGACCCCCAAGAGCAGTTGGAAGTGCGGGTGGGAGGGCAGGCCAAACTCCACTGTGCATTCAGGAGCTGCAGTGTTCCTGTGGCTTCCTGCTGGATCTACAACAGAGAGCAGGTCTGGGTTGAATTGGCTTGGGGTCAGAAATAAGGCTGTATTCCTTTACCATATCTATTGTTGATACTTTAAATAAATGTACAACTTTTCACAGATTAAGTTAAATGTTTTACTTCTCAAAACATCTGGGACCAGTTTACTGGACTCAGATTAAGTCTAGTCCTGGATTAAACCCCAATCTCAAGTGCATTTTAGTCCAAGAATAGGTTTATTCTGCCTCTTCTCCCTCTATGCAGGTGGTTGCAGGCAGGCCGAGGACTCGTGTAGAGAGCAGTGACACTGACAGCAGTGTGGAGATATCTCAGGCTTGTCCGGACGATGCGGGTACATACACTATATTGGTGCGGAATCGCAGGGGCTTGGCTCAGCACACAGTCACCCTCAGTGTTATCGGTGAGTATCCTGGGGCGTGTTCATGAACACTAAAGTTTCAACTGTTCAATAAACTAGGGCCATATTCACTAGGCACCAAATGAAAGAAAACGTACTGAAACAGAGAGGGACTAGCTGAAATCCAGCTTGTCCCTCTCTGTTTAAGGTTTTTGTTGCAAAACATTTTGCTACCGTGTACACTAATGAATACGACCCTGCCTTATCCCAATTGACAATTATTGCTGATAGATTGCATTACCACTACATAATACCAATGAGCCTCGATTCTGCTCCTGGAGAACCACAGAACAAGACGAGATGGTTACTCACACGTAACAATTCCAAGAATAGTCCTACTAGTAAACTCGATGTCAACGAACCCTTCGGGTCGGGGAATGTGTCTTCCTCTTGAATAGTCTTGTTCAGGGTGAAGCAGGAAAAGTTCACAGCTGCTGACCTCGACTACGTCAAAAGAGGTTATGCATTTGGTCTCTCGGAGCTCAATTGCTTCCATCTAAAGTTGACCATGGGCCCTCTTCCAATAGTTTTAAATGGCTTCCTTCCTTCTTTCCTACATTGAGGTATCATCACTGCTCCAACAAGACTGAACTAATGAGTTAAGTCAAGTATTAGGAAACCACATCTAACTTGGGCCCTGTTCCAATTCTATACCACATCTACCTTGGATCTTGTTCCAATGCTTTCAAATGGCATCCTTCCTTAGGAATCCAAATCCACCACACCAGTCATGTCAGATCAGTGCTTTCAAAAGGAAGCAAATGTAATCTCACAGGCTCTGTGTTTGTCTCCCTGTCTTCTCAGACCGGCCTCACCCTCCGGCATCTAGTCCCATGGTCTCCCAGCTCTCCTCCTGCTCCCTGGTCCTGTCATGGTCGGGGCCCAGCTACGACGGGGGCACTGCCGTCACAGGCTACGCGGTGGAGGTGAGACGAGAAGGCACTGAGAAGCCCGAGGACTGGACTGAGGTGACGACCCGCTGCAAGAACACCTCATACCGGATCCGCTCGGTCCTGGAGCCCCTGGGGGAGTACCGCTTTCGCGTTCGGGCCTACAATTTGGCAGGTGTCAGTGAGCCGAGTGAGGTGTCAGACTGTGTCAAGATGGACACCAGAGGTTGGCGGATATTGATTTTCTCCAAACAGTGACTTTGATGATTACTACAAGTTTAGATCTTAAAACAGTTGCTGATCTGATTGGTTTTCTCTGTCTATTGGTTTTTCCTTTAAATGTCTCGTATCTGCATTCTGTTGAATTCAACTACACATATACTGTACAGTAGTTCTTTTTGACTAATCTTGATTTTGTGCTTTTGAAGGAGAGCCAAAAGTGGAATCCCAATCGTATGTGACTGTCACCATTGACACCACACACAAAGTCAAGGATCATTACAATGTGCATGAGAAGCTGGGAGTGTAAGCATTAGATGGTCACTCACTCAGTATATTGACTCATTGCTGAACTGGGTTGCGTTCAGTTGGCATGCAACAGAACAAAACTGTCCGAAACTGAAGTACTATCTGGGTTGTATTAATTTGTGTTCATCATAGCAAACAAAAAGTGACAATGAGTGTTCTCATTGGACAAGTTCAGGTATTCCCTCCCAGTTTTGTTTAGTTTTCTTCTGTTTGGCGTCTAGTGAATATGACCATGAACTTGTCGATTTTGAATTTCTATGGCGACCCATTTTAAAACACTTGAAAACATTTTGCTACTGTGTGTCCTAATGAACACAACCCTGCTAACTGCCTATTGGAACCTCAACAGGGGGAAGTTTGGCCAGGTTTTCAGGCTGAGTCACAAGGAGACAGGTCAGGTGTGTGCAGGGAAGTTCTACCGGGCCCATAGCTCCAAGGCGAAGGCTGTGGCGCGCAGGGAGATCGAGCTGATGAACTGTCTCCACCACCCCAAGCTGGTGCAGTGCCTCGGGGCCTATGACACCCGCTCCGAAATCATCATGGTGATGGAGTAGTAAGCACAGCCTGTTCCAATCATTAAGATTATTCTAGGCAGTACAATTGCATTGATGTCTTTACTGAGTTTCCATTACAATATAATGTGTGCATGTCAATATGTGTGCATGTTTATAGTGTGTTTCTCTTCTCTTCTGCACTTCCCTGGAGATGAGGGTCACTGCTTGTAGCCTGCTTGCAGCCTGGTACCTAGATCTCCTATGGTTGTTGTCATTGCCAAGTTTGGACTTGGCAAAACCACACAAACAGATCTGGGACCAGGCTACACGGCTGTTGAGAGATCTACATAGTTTACATTGAACGTGCATATCCAAGGGATCAGTCTAATAATGGGCTTGTATCATCGAGGCCTATCCAACCCTCTAGAGCTACAGGATCTATGGATTGGTTTGACATGAGGACCTTGGTCTTCCTTATACCTTCTATATCTCTAGCATTGCCGGCGGGGAACTGTTTGAGCGCATCGCGGACGACAACTTTGAGCACACGGAGCCTACCAGCGCACGCTACATGCATCAGCTCCTGGAGGGCATGCAGTA
The DNA here is from genome assembly GCF_023373465.1 of Oncorhynchus keta. Taxonomy (NCBI): domain Eukaryota; kingdom Metazoa; phylum Chordata; class Actinopteri; order Salmoniformes; family Salmonidae; genus Oncorhynchus; species Oncorhynchus keta. The sequence continues at coordinate 6,856,950 of NC_068423.1, forward strand.
CATCCACCGGCAGAACATTGTCCACTTGGACCTCAAGCCAGAAAACATTGTGTGCGTGGACACCACGGGCACGCGGATTAAGATCATCGACTTTGGCCTGGCAGCCAAGCTGGGTGAGTGGGTTTGGAGAAGAGACTAATAGCATTTTCAAACTATCGTGCTGACCCGAACGCTATTTTGCTACTTTCCTGGCTCAGATATTTTGTTTGCACAGTACAGCTTGGCTGAAGCTCAACCCAGTAGTGTAAAAAGGGTCTTCATAGTGTCCTGCAGATACAAGGGCCATGTGCCAGTAGGGCACAGCGTTGGGGAACGTTCAGAATTAAGGTCAAAATAAATATTGAGTAGAACAGACCTACAGTGCCTTCAGGAAGTATCACACCCCTTGACATTTTCCATATTTTGTTGTCTTAGTCTTTTTGTCACTGGCCTACATACAATACCCCATAATGTCAAAGTGGAATTATGTTTTAAAAATGACACAAAACCAAAACATTAACATCACGCGTAAAGTGTTGGTCCCATGTTTCATGAGCTGAAATAAAACATCCCAGAAAGGTTCCATATGCACAAAAAGCTTATTTCTTTTTTTTGTGCACAATTTGTTAACATCCCTGTTAGTGAGCATTTCTCCTTTGCCAAGATATTCCACCAACCTGACAGGTGTGGCATATCACCAAGTTGATTAAACAACATAATCATTACACAGGTGCACCTTGCAGTGAGGACAATAAAAGGTCACTCTAAAATGTGCAGTTTTGCCACGCAACACAATGCCACAGACATATCAAGATTTGAGGGAGCGTGCAACTGGCATGCTAACTGAAGGAATGTCCACGAGAGCTGTTGCCAGAGAATTTTATGTTAATTTCTCTACCATAAGCCGCTTCCAAAGTTGTTTTAGAGAATTTGGCAGTACGTCTAACTGGCCTCATCACACCAGACCACATGTAACCATACCAGCCCAGGAACTCCACATCCGGCTTCTTCATCAGCGGGATCATCTGAGACCAGCCACCCGGAGCTGTAACTTGGGGTTTGCACAACTGAAGAATTTCTGCACAAGCTGTCATAAACAGCCTCAGGGAATCTTATCTGCGTGCTCATCGTCCTCACTAGGATCTTGACCTGACTGCAGTTCGGCATTGTAACTGACTTGACTGGGAAAATGCTCACCTTCAATGTCCACTGGCACGCTGGAGAAGTGTGCTCTTTCAACTGTACCGGGCAGATGGCAGACGTGTGGGCGAGCGGTTTGCTGATGTCAACATTGTGAAAAGAGTGCTCCATGGTGCACTGGGGGTGGGGTTATGGCAAAGGCAGGCATAAACTACGGACAGCGAACGCAATTCCATTTTATAAATGTCAATTTGAATGCACAGAGATACCGTGACGAGACCCTGAGGCCAATTGTCGTGCCATTCATCCATCGCCATCACCTCATGTTTCAGCATGGTAATGCACAGCCCCATGTCGCAAAGATCTGTCGCATGCTGAAAATGTCATAGTTCTTCCATGGCCTGCATACTTACCAGACATGTCACAAATTGAGCATGTTTGGGATGCTCTGGATCAACATGTACGACAGCGTGTTCCAGTTCACTCCAATATCCAGCAACACACAGCCATTGAAGAGGAGTGGGACACCAGATACTGACTGGTTTTCTGATCCACGCCCCTACATTTTTAACATATCTGTGACCCATCAGATGCATATTTATATTCCCAGTCATGTGAAATCCATAGATTAGGGCCTAATAAATGTATTTCAGATTGACTGATTTCCTTTTATGAACTGTAACTCAGTAAAATCTTTAAAATTGTTCCATGTTGCATTTATATTTGTTCAGTGTCATTAAAAATGAAAAGCTGAAATGTCTTGAGTCAAAGTATGAATGTCTTGAGTCAAAGTATTCAACCCCTTTCTAATGGCAAGCAGGAGTAAAGATTTGCTTAACAAGTCACATAATGCGTTGCATGGACTCACTCTGTGTGCAATAATAGTGTTCAACAGGACTTTTTTAACGACTACCTCATCTCTGTACAGTGAATTTCAAACACAGATTTAACCAGGTTTTCCAATACCTCGCAAAGAAGGGCACACTTATTGGTAGATGGGTAAAAATGTTTAAATATGACATTGACTATCCCTTTGAGCATGGTGAAGTTATTAATTACACTTTGGATGGTGTGTCAATACACCCAGTCACTACAAACGTGCAGGCATCCTTCCTAACTCAGTAGCCAGAGAGGAAGGAAACTGCACAGGGAAGAGTCTTGGTGGTTCTAAACGTATTACAATAAAGAATGGAGGCCACTGTGTTCTTGGGGACTGTCAATGTTGCAAACATTTTTTGGTACCCTTCCCCAGATCTGTGCAGCAACACAATCCTGTCTCGGAGCTCTACGGTCGATTCCTTCGATCTCGTGACTTGGTTTTTGCTCTGACACGCACTGTCAACTGTGGGACCTTCACATAGACAGGTGTGTGCCTCTCCAAATTATGTCCAATCAATTCAATTTAGCACAGATGGATTTGTAGAAACAGCTCAAGGATGATCAATGGAAACAGGATGCACCTGAGCTCAATTTCAAGTCTCATAGCAAAGGGTCTGAGTACTTATGCAAATGAAGTTTTTCTGTTTTAATCTGAAATAAATTTGCAAACATTCCCCAAAACCTGTTTTCACTTTGTTCTCACTCTGTTTTCCTTATGGGGTATTGTGTGTGGATTGAGGAACATTTGTTTTATTTAAACCATTTTAATAATAAGGATGTAATGTAACAAAATGTGGATAAAGTGAAGGGGTCTGAATGCTTTCTGAATGCACTGTATATAGATTTGTAAAATAGCTGGACAGCTATTTTTTGACAACAGCTTGGACACACGCAGAGGAGGCTGGTGGGAGGAGATATATGGCAGACTCATTGTAATGGCTGGAATGGAATGAATGGAAATGCGTCAAAGGTGGTTTCCATAAGTTTGTGTTCGATACACTCCATTTATTCCATTCCAGCCACTACAATGAGCCCGTCCTTCTATAGCTTCTTCCATCAGCATCCATTGGGCATGTGAGAGCATGTGAGCAGAGTTGAGCGGTTGGAAACCCCTATCCGAGCTCATGGAGCACACCCCTTCGCCGCTGACATTTAATCCTAGTAAAAATGTCCTGTTTTAGGTCAATTAGGATCACCACTTTAATTTAAGAATGTGAAATGTCAGAATAATAGTAGAGAGAAGGATTTATTTCATCTTTTATTTCTTTCAACACCTTCCCAGTGGGTCAGAAGTTTACATACACCCAATTTGTATTATTTGGTAGAATTGCCTTTAAATTGTTTAACTTGAGTCAAACGTGTTGGGTAGCCTTCCACAAGCTTCCCACAATAAGTTGGTTGAATTTTGGCCCATTCCTCCTGACAGAGCTGGTGTAACTGAGTCAGGTTTGTAGGCCTCCTTGCTCGCACACGCTTTTTCAGTTCTGCCCACACATTTTCTATGGGATTGAGGTCAGGGCTTTGTGATGGCCACTCCAATACATTGACTTTGTTGTCCTTAAGCCATTTTGCCACAACTTTGGAAGTATGCTTGGGGTCATTGTCCATTTGGAAGACCCATTTGCGACTAAGCTTTAACTTCCTGACTGATGTCTTGAGATGTTACTTCAATATATCCACATAATTTTCCTACCTCATGATGCCATCTATTTTGTGAAGTGCACCAGTCCCTCCTGCAGCAAAGCACCCCCACAACATGATGCTCCCACCCCCGTGCTTCACGGTTGGAAAGGTGTTCTTCAGCTTGCAAACGTTTCCTCCAAACATAACCATGGTCATTATGGTCAACCAGTTCTATTTTTGTTTCATCAGACCAGAGGACATTTCTCCACAAAGTACGATCTTTATCCCCATGTGCAGTTGCAAACTGTAGTCTGGCTTTTTTTAGTTGTTTTTATTTTTTATTTTACCCCCTTTTTTCTCCCCAATTTCGTGGTATCCAATTGTTAGTAGCTACTATCTTGTCTCATCGTTACAACTCCAATACGGGCTCGGGAGAGACGAAGGTCGAAAGTCATGCGTCCTCCGAAAAACAACCCAACCAAGCCGCATTGCTTCTTAACACAACGCGCATCCAACCCGGAAGCCAGCCTAACCAATGTGTCGGAGGAAACACTGTGCACCTGGCAAACTTGCCATTAACCACTGCGCCACCCGGGAGGCACCGTAGTCTGGCTTTTTATGGAGGTTTTGGAGCAGTGGCTTCTTCCTTGCTGAGCGGCCCTTCAGGTTATGTCGATATAGGACTTGTTTTACTGTGGATATAGTTAGTCTTGTACCTGTTTCCTCCAGAATCTTCACAAGGTCCTTTGCTGTTGTTCTGGGATTGATTTGCACTTTTCACACCAAAGTACGTTCATTTCTAGAAGACAGAACGCGTCTCCTTCCTGAGCGGCATGACGGCTGCGTGGTTCCATGGTGTTTATACTTGCGTACTATTATTTGTACAGATGAACCTTCAGTCGTTTGGAAATTACTCCCAAGGATGAACCAGACTTGTGGAGGTCTACCATTTTTTTCTGAGGTCTTGGCTGATTTCTTTAGATTTTCCCATGATATCATGCAAAGAGGCACTGAGTTTGAAGGTATGCCTTGAAATACATCCACAGGCACACCTCCAATTGACTCAAATGATGTCAATTAGCCCATCAGAAGCCTCTAAAGCCATGACATAATTTTCTGGTAATTTCCAAGCTTTTTAAAGGCACAGTCAACTTAGTGTATGTAAACTTCTGAGCCACTGGATTTGTGATACAGTGAATTATAAGTGAAATAATTTGTCAGTAAATAATTGTTGGAAAAATGATTTGTGTCATGTACAATGTAGATGTTAAACTATAGTTTTGGCAAGTCGGTTAGGACAAGAAATTTGTGGAGTGGTTGAAAAAATTGTTTTAATGACTCCAAGTGTATGTAAACTTCTGACTGCAACTGTAGGTATTTGTAGTTTTCCACATATTCTAAGACAGAACCGTCCAAAGTAGTTATGCTAGTTGGGCGGGCAGGCGGGTGGGCGGGTGCAGGCAGCGATCGGTTGAAGAGCATGCATTTAGTTTTACTAGCATTTAAGAGAAGTTGGAGGCCATGGAAGGAGTGTTGTATGGCATTGAAGCTCGTTTGGAGGTTTGTTAACACAGTGTCCAAAGAAGGGACAGATGTATACAGAATGGTGTTGTCTGCGTAGAGGTGGATCAGAGAATCACCAGCAGCAAGAGGGACATTATTGATGTATACGGAGAAAAGAGTCGGCCCGAGAATTGAACCCTGTGGCACCCCCATAGAGACTGCCAGAGATCCGGACAACAGGCACTCCGATTTGACACACTGAACTCTGAGAAGTAGTTGGTGAACCAGGTGAGGCAGTCATTTGAGAAACCAAGGAGACAGAGTTGAAAGCCTTGGCCAGGTTGATGAAGACGGCTACACAGTACCGTCTTTTATCGATGGCGATTATGATAGCTTTTAGGACCTTGAGCGTGGCTGAGGTGCACCCATGACCAGCTCAGAAACGAGATTGCATAGCAGAGAAGGTACGGTGGGATTCGAAATGGTCGGTGATCTGTTTGTAAACTTGGATTTCAAAAACTTGGCTTTTTTAGAAAGACAGGGCAGGGTGGATATAGGTGTGTAACAGTTTGGGTCTAGAGTGTCTCCCCTTTGAAGAGGGGGATGATCGCGGCAGCTTTCCAATCTTTAGGGATCTCAGACGATACGAAAGAGAGGTTGAAAAGGCTAGTAATAGGGGTTGCAACAATTGTGGCAGATATTTTTAGAGAGAGAGGGTCCAGATTGTCTAGCCCAGCTGATTTGTAGGGGTCCAGATTGCTCAGCTCTTTCAGAACAACAGCTATCTGGATTTGGTTGAAGGAGAAGCGAGGGTGGGCTTGGGCAAGTTGCTGTAGGGGGTGCAGAGCTGTTGGCTGGGGTAGGGGTAGCCAGGTGGAAAGCATGGCAGGGCGTTGAAAAATGCTTATTGAAATTCTTGATTATCGTAGATTTATCGGTGGTGACAGTGTTTCCTAACCTCAGTGCAGAGGGCAGCTGGAAGGGGATGCTCTTATTCTCCATGGACTTTACAGTGTCCCAAAGCCTTTGCTAACTGACTGTGTATATTGGTTCCTGACTTCCCTGAAAAGTTGCATATTGCGGGGGCTATTCAATGCTAATGCAGAACGCCACAGGATGTTTTTGTGCTGGTCAAGAGCAGCCAGGTCAGGAGTGAACCAGGGGCTATATCTGTTCTTAGTTTTACATTTAGTTTTACATTTTTTGAACTGGGCATGCTTATTTAAGAGGGAGAGGAAAGCACTTTTAAAGAACAACCATGTTTTCTCTACTGACGGGATGGGGTCAATATCCTTCCAGGATATCCGGGCCAGTTCAATTAGAAAGGCCTGCTCGCTGAAGTGTTTTAGGAAGCGTTTGACAGTGATGAGGGGTGGCCGTTTGACCGCGGACCCATTACGGACGCAGGCAATGAGGCAGTGATCTCTAAGATCCTGGTTGAAGACAGCAGAGGTGTATTTGGAGGGCATGTTGGTTAGGATATCTATGAGGGTGCCCGTGTTTACAGATTTAGGGTTGCACCTGGTAGGTTCTTTGATCATTTGTGTGAGATTGAAGGCATCTATCTTAGATTGTAGGATGGTCTGGGTGTTAAGCATATCCCAGTTTAGGTTACCTAACAGTACGAACTCTGAAGATAGATGGGGGGAAATCAATTCACATAAGGTGTCCAGGGCACAGCTGGGGGCTGAGGAGGGTCTATAACAAGCGGCAACAGTGAGAGACTTATTTCTGGAATGGTGGATGTTTAAAAGTAGAAGCTCAAACTGTTTGGGCACAGACCCGCACCGCACTCACTCTCTTGCTCTTGGTCCTCATCTTAGTAAGTCACCTTGATTTAGCATCTGTGTGTTTCGATCAATTTCTTTCTGAAACTCCATGACAGTAGCTAAAGCAATCGGCTATTAGCAGCACACAAGTAGACTACAAATGCCCTGAGCTCAGTTCTGAAGTGAGGCTGGAGCGGGAAAGAAAGCCTACGCACCAGCCTTTGGTCACCTCGCTCCACGCTCCAGTAAGATTGGGCACGATCCTCTCCTCGCTCACATACTCTGCCGGGCACACACTATCAGCAGGGGGGACAGAGGTCAGTAAACAGGAAAGGGCAGTCCACATATCCTGCAGCTGCACTGGCTAGCATCGCTTGTCAGCAGATGCATGCATGGGCCCTACACTACCTGCTATCCAGCACCAACTACCCTTTTTCGTTTTTTGCATTCTGATATCCACTACCCATTTTTATGTTTGTATTTGACTACTGGACATTGGGAGAGCATAACTCTTGAGACGCTTGCTGCCATCCTTTAGCGTATTATTGTCGATGTATTTGATTGTTTTACTGTAAAGTAGACTGTATTTAGATGTGAAATTCACTTTAAGTTTGTTCCATTGTGATTTCATCTGCTCTGTACAGAGATGGAGGAAAAATCTTGAACACAATGGGCACGTTACAGGTCACCTTTATTCCAGGCTTGCTGTGCAATTGACCAGATCTCACAATACCACATTAACGTGACACAGCAGTCTTCTGAGACTGCAATAAAGGGAGCCTGGAACGTGGCCGGTATCAATGTAATAACCTTGACCAGCATGTTTTTCAACTGTTTTCCTCTCCAATGCCAGAGCCTGGTACTCCACTGATGGTGATGCATGGGACGCCTGATTTTGTGGCCCCTGAGGTGATCAGCTACGAGCCGGTAGGGCTGGCCACTGACATGTGGAGCATCGGAGTCATCTGTTTCATCTTGTGAGTTATGAACAGGCCCAACGACTTGCTTCTATTCAAGTATACCAGGGTCCGGTGTTCAGTAGGGCGCACTGTGGAATAAAATGTCTAGGTTGCGTTCACACTGGTGCAACATGCTTAACCTTTCAGATAGAAATACCGTGAATAGAGCATTTTTTTTTGCTGACTCTACATGTCACAGAGACATGGCTGTTGTACAACATATATTTCTATCAGACAGTTTGCAACATTGTGCATTATTGAACATGGTCAAGCTTAAGTTATTTTGTGGCAATGGGTGTAAAGCTTGCCTTTACTGCCATCTGCTGGCTATAAAAATATAACAAACAGTGCCCCATAGGAACTGTCGAAAGGTTCAATAAACACAATGGGCAATGTGACCCTGCTTCTCTGCTGCCTCCCAGGCTGAGCGGTGAGTTGCCCTTCCAAGGTAACAGTGACGCAGAGACCCTAAGCCTGGTGACGGCCGCCCGCTATGAGTTTGACCAGGAAAGCTTCGAGGACATCTCGGACCAGGCTAAAGACTTCATCACCTCTCTGCTCAAGAAGGACACAAGGTTTGTGTCTCCTACTGTCAAGATGTTGGCTGACTGGATGGCTGCTTGCTGGCATCCATATTGTCTTATGCACTGGGGACACGTGTACATGCGTGCCTGCATGTTTAGTCTGTCAGGCTAGATTTTATATTCCACCAAAATGTTCTCCTTAGCGAAACATTACTGACACTTGCTTAGTTACGACCTCTGACACGCACCCAAATTCTGTGTGGCGACCTGCGGCGTGTGGTGAAGTCACAGAGCCTCTATGTAGTACATCTAGTAGAGTATAAATCCAAAGAAATGGCTAACAATATACTACTGGAGTTGGAGCAGGTTATTCTGCGTTGTGCTTGCAACTGAATGTGAAACCAAGCGAGAAATCGTATAAGGGTGTGCTCTTGCCCCTCCCCAAACCCTGACCCCGTCTTCAGGTGTAGGCTGTTGTGTGACGAGGCCCTGGCCCACCCCTGGATGGCCTCTTTTACCCTTCTGGTCCGCCGGCCCACCAAGTCCCTCAAGAAGGACAAGATTCGACGTTTCTTGGCCAAGCGCAGATGGAAGGTATATTACCTTACACAAATCAATTCTACATCACATTCCATTTAAAACCTTTCCTGCCCTAATGAACACATCCCTGGCCCCATACGGTATGTGCTGAAGCCAACTCTTCAGTCATTATCATGTCCAGCCATACAAACATCTTTGGCACGACTATGAACAGAGAGGAGTGAGCTAAAGCACAACTCAGTGAATGAACCCACAAGGGGTGTGTTAATAGCATCTCATTGATTCAAATGGCAGATGCCTGGTTCTCAGTGATGTGGTGTTTTATCTCTCTCCATAATTATAGAAAACAGGCAAGGCTGTCCTGGCACTGCAGAGGATGGCAAACCTCACCAACGGACCCGACACTCCTGGCAGCCTTGGGGAGGGTAAGAGACACATCCATTGACCATCCAGGGCTCAATGTCAGTGTTTTGCCTTTTTAATGTTAAACCGACCTCTGAAAAGTAGTACGCTCCATGGTAGTGTGCTCCTGTTTACTAGCCATTGTTGGAAGATGACAGTATTATTTTCCCTCTCTCCTCCCCCCACCCAGAGGCGAGCTGGAGCCCGGCGGCAGAGCAGGCCATCCAGACCCTGGATCAGGAGCTACAGAGCGAACCCCGCTTCCAGCAGGTCCTAAGGGACACCAGCCAGCCCCGGGGATCTTCCGCCCGCCTGGCCTGCCGTGTCCAGGGTACGTTTGGTTGGAAGCTTAATCAAGAGCAGTGGTTGGGGCCAATTCAAATTGAAGTCAATTCAGGAAGTAAACATATTCGATAATTGAACAAAAAATGTAATCCATTTCCAATGACTTCTCAGTAAATGGAATAGGAGAAGCTATTTTTAAAAGTGTTTCCATTTTGGAATTTTCAATTCAAATCATTCCAATTTGAGCGACTTCAGTCAGATTTGACCTCAACCCTGCTCAAAACCCATTTGCTACACACGAGCAATGAGAGCACTCTGTTGCCAGTGAAGCAGTCTTCCCATCGGCGTGCTCAGGGTGACCCTCGTGAACTTCAAGTTGAATTTTAACCCCGGTCTGATGTTGCTTGTTATTGTAACCTTTAGTTTTCCGTCGCTCGTCATTTGAACCCGTCACTCACAATTTTAACGCTATCCCAGTCACTTGCCCTTTGCACCATTGACAAGCCACAGGGCGAGACATTTCAACCCTTCTCGCCCTTTCACTCATCATTTTAACCCTGGTCTCTCCCCATCACAGGCTACCCCGAGCCGGAGGTGGTGTGGTTTAAGGATGAGGAGACCGTGGAGTCATCGTCGAGGGTCACCGTGGGGTACGACGGCATGTGTGAGCTGGTCCTGACTGACCTGGGACCTGCCGACACTGGGGTTTACAAGTGCAGAGCTACCAACGTCCTAGGGGAGGCGCTGTGCTCGGCCAAACTTACAGTGGAACTGTAGCCTGAAAACACAAAACAACTACATCTGGATCCCTAATCTCCACCCATTTCCCCAAAGTGTGCACTTTCCGTTATGGATTTAACAATGCTGGAAACTCCCTAGTAGCCGATGATAACACCAATCCAATGTTTTGAATCCATAACGGGAAGTGTGGAAGTGCACACTTTGGGAGAAGGGTGCAGAATTGGGATGTAGCCTACAATCAATGTTGGGGAAGCTACTCTGAAAAGATAGTTTACCAAACTACCAATTACTTCACACTGGAAGAAGTTAAGCTACAAATTGCAAGAACCGATCACTCTTGTTAATAGAATGTTTTTGTGCTTAATAGGACAAATTACACAATGTTTCAAGTGAGAATTTGACAGGTCTGATGTCGAAAAAGAAAGGAAATTGCCTACTTCACCCATATTTTAGCAAAATAAGTGTGTAGTAGTTAGCTTAATGGCAAAAAAAGTAATTAACTGCTGAAAACACTATCAAGATTTTAATTTAGCTTAACTACCATCAAGCTACTGCAAAATATAGTTTAATTAGCAATTGAACTACAATGCAATCGAGAAGGTGACCTTGGTCTAAAATGTATAATCGTTGTGAACTGCTCTGAGGTGGAAGAACCAGTGAAAGCAAATTCCAGGGTGTTCATTAGGATACTGTAGACCTGTTTTCATGCCCTTTCTTTGTTGCTTTTTCTGTGTTTTTGACCCTGGGATAGATTGACCACTGTCGGTCATGTTTCTTTCCCATCTCCTAAGACTTCCGATCATTGCAAGATGTAGGAGAGATGAGAAGGCCACTTTAGAATTGAGATACGGTCATTGTTCAACTGTCCACAGATGTCAAGTGTGGCTCAAAGACAATAGAATACACAATGGACTGAACTGAGGTCTAAAAAAGTCACAGTAAAGCTTAATGTATAGTAAGGGCAAACTAAAAAATGACAAGTGCACAAGGATGGGTAAATTCACTATTGCATGTTGATTTTTGTCATGACTTCCAGACAGTAAACTGTTCCTCAATGGTGCCTCTCACAGCTAGACGCACAAGGAGGGTGTAGAAAGGTCAAACCACACCACTTTCCATTCACTTTGATTCAGTTGTGACACTTCATTTGATACACTAACTTTCATTACCAGCAAAGTACAACGCTTTACCAAACCCACATTCCACATTTTGTCACAGCCTGAATTTAAAATGGATTAAATGTAGATTATTTTTTGTCGTCACTGGCCTACACACAATACCCCATAATGTCAGTGGAATTATGTTTTTATAAACGTTAACAAATTAATGAAATGCTGAAATGTCTTAAGTATTCAACCCCTTTGTTATAGCAAGCCTAAATAATTTCAGGAATAAAACTTTGCTTAACAAGTCACATAAAAGTTTCATGGACTCTCACTGTGTGCAATTATAGTGTTTAAAACCTCTTTGGGATAGGGGGTGGTATTTTGACGTCCGGATGAAAAGCGTGCCCAAAGTAAACATATCCTGGCCCAGAAGCTAGGATATGCATATAATTTGTAGATTTGGATAGAAAACACTCAAAAGTTTCTGAAACTGTTGAAATAATCGTCTGAGTATAACAGGACTGAATTGGCAGGCGAAACCCCGAGGACAAACCATCCCCCCAAAAAACAATGTAGTCCTACCACTGATTTCAATGGCTAGCACTTTTATAATAGGGCGAAATCATGCCCGGTTGCAGTTCCTAGGGCTTCCACTAGATGTCAACAGTCTTTAGAGTTTCAGGCTGGTTTTTGGAAAAATTTGCCAGAAATTGTAGTTTTTCTAGGTGGCTCCCATTTTGGATGTCATGTTTCCAAGCACGTGAATGAGAGCGCGTTCTTTTGTATTTTTCTCCGTTAAAGACAATAACGATTCTCCATCTTAAATGTTATCGTTTATTTGCGTATTTGGGTACCTAAGGGTTGATTGACTTGTTTGGATAAGTATTGGTAAACTGAATTTTTACGGATATAAAGAAGGAATTTATCGAACAAAAGGACCATTTGTAATGTATCTGGGACCTTTTGGAGTGCCAACAGAAGAAGATCTTCAAAGGTAAGGCATATATTATATCGCTATTTCTGACTTTCATGTCGCAACTCCCTGGTTGAAAATTATTTGTTATGCATTTGTGTGCTGGGCGCTGTCCTCAGATAATCACATGGTTTACTTTTGCCGTAAAGCCTTTTTGAAATCTGACACAGCGGCTGGAATAACAATAAGTTAAGCTTTATTTTGATGTATTACACTTGTGATTTCATTAAAGTTTAATATTTAGAGTACCCAGTCACGACAAAGATACAGGTGTCCTTCCTAACTAAGTTGCAGGAAAGGAAGGAAACCACTCAGGGTGCTCACTTCACCATGAGGCCAATAGTGACTTTAAAACAGTTACAAAATAAGTGCTGCGAGAAGATAGAAAACTGAGGATGGATCAACAACATTGTAGTTACTCCAAAATACTAACCTAATTGACAGTGAAAAAGGAAGCATGTACAGAATAAAAAATATTCAAAAACATGCAACAAGTTACTAAAGTAATACTGCAACAAAAAAAATGTGGTAATGCAATTCACTTTTTGTCCTGAACACAAAGTGTTCAGTAGTATTGGATTTTCCCAACATACGAGTACCATTTTCAAGCATTGTGTTGGCTGCATTATGTTATGGGTATGCTTGTAATAATTTAAAACTGGGGTGTTTTTCAGGATAAAAAAAGAAACTGAATGGGGCTAAGCAGGCAAAATCCTAGAGCAAAACATGGTTCAGTCTACTTTCCACCATACACTGGGAGATGAATTCACCTTTCAGCAGTAATAATCTAAAACATGGCCAAATCTATACTGGAGTGGATTACCAAGAAGAAAGTGAATGTTCCAGAGTGGCCGAGTTACAGTTTTGACTTATATCTGCTTGAAAATCTGTGGCAAGACATGAAAATGGTTGTCTGGCAATGATCAACAACCAATTTGACAGAAGAATTTTGAAAATAATAAAATGGGGAAATGTTGGACAATCCAGGTGTGAAAAGTGCTTAGAGACTTACCCAGAAAAACTCACAGCTGTAATCTATGCCAAAGGTGATTCTAACATGTATTGACTCAGGGGTGTGAATACTTACAGTAATAGTCAAAAGTTTGGACACATACTCATTCAAGGGTTTTTTATTTTTAATATTTTCTACATTTTAAAATAATAGTGAAGACATCACAACTATGAAATTACATTTTTTTGGGTTACTACATGATTCCATGTGTGTTAAACAAATCAAGATATTTTTTTATACTTGAGATTCTTCAAAGTAGCAACACTTTGCCTTGATGACAGCTTTGCACACTCTAGGCATTCTCTCAACCAGCTAACACAAGATCAGGAATAAGTGGAGGGGTATGAATACTTTGAAGGCACTGTATCTACGCTCTCCTAAACTGGTCCCAGATCTGTTTGTCCTGTTTAATCCATCTTTTCTCAATCTAGAAACAGCACAAAATTAGTGCTACATTTTTTATTCCACAATTCCTTATAAACATCCCAAACATTATTTTTCACTATACTCAACACTTATTTATGTTTTACTTAAAGCTATATTAACAAATACTTGATTGACCCTAAGCCCTACAAAAGAAACCGTAGTCAAAATGCCCACCGCTACTTGACTCGATTTATGCAGTCTCGTGTCTGAAATATTTGTATTTACAGTAGTTTGGTCTTTAGAGTATATTATACCTAGGATTGTCTGATGTCCGATGATCCATTTAAACATCCATATAAAACCAGGTCGCGAGAGACTTTTATTTGTTCATTAAAACAGCAAATCTTCAAACTTATTCACTAAGTAGTAACATTAAGAGCTCGATTCAATCCATATCACGGAAGATCTGCGGTATAGCGCATTTTAAATTGTAAGGCAATGTTTTTTCCTGCGTTCGCAGAGACTGCATTCACAGTAAATGCTGCATATGTCAGCACAATCGGAAATAATCTTTAAATTGCGTTACACCGCCGATCTTCTGCGATACGGATTGAAATCGAGTCCTAATTCTCTGGCCATGTTTTGTCTCGCACTATATCCACCCAAATGACAAAGAAACAACTATTTCTAAACGAGTGTGTGAAAAGCCAACCAGACAGACACACTGGGGCCATACTTACGAACATTAGAAACGTAAAATCGTAGATGACAGAACATTACATTGTAGCTGGTCGCATCAGATAACCTGGTACACCAGATGACAGTGAGTATTTCCTGCAACAAGTTCTGCATCAGCCAATTGCAAACCACCATGGACGTGAACAAATACTTCTCAATGAGAACGTCCTTCACAAAGTCTCTCGTTATCATCCCACAGATGACAGTCTTGCGGCAATGTTGTTATTTTCAAGATGTACCGCGAGTCCGGACTCAAACTCACGTTAGCAAGCATCCACACTAGAGGAAAAGTTCATTGTTATTCGTTCTACAGCACAGCTGTCAATCGTCTGATCAACACATCCTACTGCACGCGGTAGACATATTAATAAGGTCATAAGACAATTCAGTGCTTTCAGAGTGTGTTTGTTGTCATAGCGACAACCGCAAATAATACTTCATTGTACATACATTGAAATATAAAAACGTATATTTAAAAATGTACCAATTCAACAGCAAACACAGTTTAGCCTGCATATCTTCTACAGCATGTCATTGCTTGCCTCGTTGCTCAAAGCTCCCCTAACGATTCTACAACACAAAGCAATAAGGAATGTATTATTGTTATCAAGTGAGTAACCGGTGGTCTATAGATCAAATTTTAATAACCGCTCAAATGTCCTGTTTTGTTTTAGCCGAAATAACTGCATACGACCTAGGCCTGATTATGCAACCATTTGGAACAGCTATGGGTATATTCTAGACAGTTTAGGAGGTCCAGAAAAGGAGTACATTAGCAAGCCACTCATAAGTTGTATTTTGTCAGGATGTATCGGTGCTAAGATATGGGCTTCTTCTGACACAAATGTCTCTCTCGCCTTTCCAACTCCCCACCAGCTCTTAAAGCTGTAGCCTATTTTACATTTACATTTTAGCAGACGCTCTTATGCAGAGCGACTTAAAGTAGTGAGATTTCTTTATATATATATATTTTTTTTTATTCAGTAAGCAAGAGAGCATCTCTCCTCCAATAGGCTATTATTAAATAATATAAAGTCAAAACAAGTGTCCAACAAGCAATTGTAATTTGGCTTTACCTAGAAATCCACACGATTTCAGACGAATAGCCGAGGCAGCGAAGATGCCAGGTGCATAATTGCGCAACAAAACCACGAACACAGACCGGCTTGAAATGTGTAGCCTAAGTTATAAAAGTGTATGCATATTAGGCCATAATTCGTTAGCTCAATGCTAGGCTTAATACTGCAGTGAATATATCCAGTGAATCTACACACACAAAATTTAAAAAAGTTATCAGATAACGAAATCACAGGTAGCCTACACTCCCAGTCCCCGGGCACGCAGTTTGAAAAGCTAACCTATTGGTTATATTTTATAAATGTACTTTGCATTGACTCGAGGCCCAACAGTGAAGCGTTTTTTTCCTTGAATAAAAACCTTGCCCTGAGGGGGATTCGAACTCATGGCCTTCATACCTTGCAGTCTCTGGGCTTACAGCCTTAGAGGATCACACCACCAAATATTCATAGCGTCTTTACTTTACAAAAAAAAAACGATATATGAATATAAACGTACATGTTGTATAATCCTCCTACATCTTTACTGTTGTGAAAGCACATTAATGTGTGTGAAATGGACAGACCAAATTTGGGATTTTGTCATATTTGAAAACGTGAACATTTTGTCTAACGTTAGTACTAGTAGCCTAGTCAAGGATGCATCACTGCAATATTGGCACACACAATTGTTACAGACCAACGGGAACAAAAGTAAACCTTAAATTTGTAGGTTTAAAATATCCCTTTAGTGACCTGGGTTGACCTATTTTAAGAAATGCCAAAGACGGGTTACCTTCCAACGTCAAGAAAACAACGCACACACTTCAATGGGGCAGAAGTCGGTGTTGTTGTGATTCTGGATGGCCAGATATCTAGCAACAATGACAAGAAGCTGCCATGTGGGGAATTGTAGGTGGCTCATTTCATCTAGTTTTTATCTTGTTCTTGATACAATGTCTTGTTTTGAGGTGTTGACTGATGTAACATCTATGCTAATATGGATCAAAGTTGTGCAAATGTATTAATGTCTTCAATAAATATTGGAGACAAAATTAGTTTATATGTTGTCAACAATCTAAGTTTTGCCCCATAATTGCGTACTTGTCGGTTTTGTTGCTAAACAACCAGCATGTCTATTGGTTGGTGGAAATAAAGTCTAAAGATCTTTGATAGGCTGATGAGGGATTTTGTTCCAGGAAATAATCACTGTCATCTGGTGAGGTTAGCATAGGGCTAACGTGTGCCAGGTTATCTGATGGAACCAGCTACAATGTAGCGTTCAATTCATTTTAATTGGCTGATGCTCATTGAGACGGAGAAACTGTTTCTAATGTTCACAAGTATGGCTCCAGTGTCTTTTGCAGGCACACCAAAGCAACCGCTGTGGTGCTCTTTTTAAGGCAGACACGTCCCTAACATGATTGCACCCTGGCAGTTTTGGAGCCACCCTCGTCCCTTGCAGGGCTTACAGTCGGTATGTGTGCAGTTCACTGTTGTTGTTGTGGTGTGCGCGCGGAGGTCTGACTCAGGACGGTGGCTTGGCTCCTTCCCGACTCTGTTGGATCCGCTTCTGAAGAAGATCCCAGGCCTTCCGTACCTGGGATTTAAATGCAGAGGAAGACGTGAGAAAGGGTTTGTTTATACAATGCATTGATTGGTATCTATATCCTCGCTGAAAGTCATAATGAAAATACTTGGTTGTTAAACGTTAATGTGTAACCTGCGTCCAGATTCTTCATTTTTCCCCCCCAAAGTGTTCACTTCCACACTTCCTGTCATGGATTTAACAATGGTGGAAACTAGGGATGTGCCGAACTTGCCATACTCTTATTTGTAGCCGTAAATTCACAGGGATAATACTCGTAATTGGAAAAACTGCTTTGAAACGCCTAAATAGAGGTTGGCAATACCTAACGTCTCTCTGCATTTTCATATAAACCAAGGAAGCTGCAGATCAGGAGCAGGGTAGATGTGTTTGCTGTCAGAACGCAGGGGTTAAAGCAAAAAATAATTTTAAAAATACTAAAAACGTCCCATCTCGATCTCAGATCGATTGTCTGCAGGGCCAAGTTAACCTCCCATGTAAAAAGGTCATGACCATCATGCTTTTAAGGAAAGAGGATCATTTTGTACATTGAACTGCAAGTTTGACCAATTCCAATCTTTTTCAATAATGTAAAACACAAAATCATTGACGGAGAACTTTAACCCCTGAGAACGTACGTCAACATTTCATCTTTTTTCCTACCCTCCCTCGGCTTGTTAGATATTTTTTTTAATCCATGTTTTTCCCAATCATGGAAAATAACAACAAAAAAATACATCCGTTACAATACTCGTTTTGTCCGAGTAGTCACCCCCGAAAGGCGTCCGCATACTAGGTTTGGTTTTCTCCTAGCAGAACTCGGCTACGCGAAGCGAGCATCAGTGCCTTGCATACTGCCTTAAAAATACATTTGAGAGCGGGAAAATGGGTTTTCCCCCTTGAGACATCGTAGCAGCAACATAAACAGTAACACTTCCTCAAAATAGTCAGAATCAATCTAAAGATAAATCAAGAACACTGTCATAATTTTTTTTACTGAGGTCTTAGCCGCAATTTTACATCTAAGTGCAGTATTTTTAAGGTGACAAAATGTGCATGAAAGTTGTCATTCAACAACAGATGACTAGTTAACACTTAATTGAAGAAACCCTACTGTCGACCACTCACCGACGAAGGGATGTAAGGGTATCGAACTTGGGCTTGCCTCAAGAAATACATTTGTGTGCTCGAACAGCTGTAAGAAAATAAAAACTGCCGAACACCAAAAAGTCATAGAATTTAGTCATAATTCAAACTGTTTTGACTGGGAAGCATACGGTAAGCTTTAGTGGAAACTCTCTCCAGCCAATGTTTACACCAATCCAATACTTTTTAAATCCATGATTGGAAGTGTGCAAGTGGCATGGCCACTTTAGAAGAAGGGTGGAGAATCTGGACGCAGCTTAAGATACATAAAAATGATTGTTCCTATAAAAATGCAAGAAGCCTTTTTGTGTGGATGGTAAAGGTTTCAGGACTTTTCAAATGTGCTTTATCAAGCCATTTTCCCCCCGTCAGTGTGTCTGGCTTCGCCCTGGGTCATGTTCATTAGGGAATACCGTAACAAAATGTTTTGCAATTAGAAAATGGACCAGTCCCTCCTTGTTTTCTTCCTTTTGGTTCCTAATGAACAAGAACCTGGTCTCCCTCTCCCTTCCTTACCTGTTTCTGGGTGATCTCGGGCTCCCACAGAGTGCAGAGCACCACGTTGGCCTGCTCCACCTGCTGCGTGTTGGGCCACTGGCTCTGCAGCCGGCGCACAGCATCCTCTTGGCTGACACCGTCCCTCACCGTGATCCGAGACACCGCCTGGGGGGGTAGGAGTGTCGGGGTGGATAATAAATAAATAATTATTTTTAAAAAAGTGTCTGTATCAGTGTTGTGTCTTTTAGCATTGGATGTTATGCAAGAGTCTTACTCACAGTTACTGTGATAAGAGCATCTGCTAAATGACAAATGTAAAATGATCATGTAATTGAACTAGCACTGTTTAAGTACCGTTTTGTTTATTATTTTCAATTCAAAATGTTCTGGTATGTTGTCACTTTGACATTGAGGACAAAGTTGTGTTGAGGAGTTATGCCTAAATTCCAGGTTGTGTGTAATGCATCAAAATGAAAGAGTGCCCGTTGCGCAGTTATCTATGAGGTTATTCTCAGACGTTCAAAGCACAGATGTGGGATACCTCTTCCTCAGGAATGACGGCGACCCAGACCTCGTGCACGATGTCCGTCCAGCCGGCCTCCAGCAGCACAGCCGCGTCCACCACACACACCTGTTTCCCTAGGGGGAATAATAGAATACATGCCATTTCGAAGACACTTTTATTCAAAGCGACTTACAGTCATGCGTATATACATTTTATGTTCAGATCCCACTCTTCTGGCGTTGCAAGCGCCATGCTCTACCAACTGAGCTACAGGGGAACACAAGCCCACCGTCTGTACACACAGGTGAAAGCACACAAACACTGACACACACAAACATACATACATATATACACACACAACTTTGACAAGTATCAATCAGCAACATACCTTCCTCTCGGGCCTGTCGGATCCTTTCCTTGACGAGTAGAGCCATCTCCGGCCACACAATGTCGGTGAGGGCTTTCAACCTCTCCTGCAACAATAGTAATACTAATTTATTACATTTGTAAAGCGCTTTCATTACACAAGTGTAATCTTAATGTGCATACAAGAAAAATGTTACAAGAAAAAACAAGTACAGAATAACATATCTTAAAAGCATACAAGCATAGTTTGAGGATATCAATTGATATAATGATTAACAGAAGCTGATGCCATTAAGTCACAGAGCTAAACTGACAACACATTTTCAGGCCCGATAATGTTTTGGGAAAGCAGCCCACAAAGTGCCTTTAGAAAGTATGCATACCCCTTGACTTCTTCCATATGTTGTGTGTTGCAGCCTGAATTCAAAATGGATCAAATACAGTGCATTTGAAAAGTATTCAGACCTCTTGACTTTTTCAACATTTTGTTATGTTACAGCCTATTTCTAAAATAAGTTAAATAAAATTCATTCTACACACAATACCCCATAATGTTAAAGTGAAAACAGCTTTATATTAATGTTTGCTAATTTATTAAACATAAAACACAGAAATACCTTATTTACATAAGTATTCAGATCCTTTGCTATGAGACTCCGAAATTGAGCTCAGGTCTATTGATCATCCTTGAGATGTTTCTACAACTTGGTTGGAGTCCACCTGTGGTAAATTCTATTGATTGGACATGATTTGGAAAGGCACCCATCGGTCTATATAAAGTCCCACAGTTGAAAGTGCATGTCAGAGCAAAAACCAAGCCTTGAGGTCAAAGGAATTGTTAGTAGAGGGTACTGGGGAAGGGTACCAAAATATTTCTGCAGCATTGAAGGTCCCCAAGAACACAGTGGCCTCCATCATTCTTAAATGGAAGAAGTTTGGGGGGGCTTAACAAGAACCTGATGGTCACTCTTCCAGAAGGACAACCAACTCTGCAGCACTCCATCAATCAGGCCTTTATGGTAGAGTGGCCAGACGGAAGAGACTCCTCAGTAAAAGGCACGTGACAGCCGGCTTGGAGTTTGCCAAAAGACATCTAAAGACTCTCAGACCACGTGAAACAAGATTCTATGGTCTGATGAAACCAAGATTAAACTATTTGGCTTGAATGCCAAGCATCACATTTGGAGGAAACCTGGCACCATCCCTACGGTGAAACATGGTGGTGGCAGCATCATGCTGTGGGGATGTTTTTCAGAGGCAGGGACTGGGAAACTAGTCAGGATTGCAGGAAAGAAAATAAAGTATGCACACCCCGTGACTTCTTCCACATGTGTGTTGCAGCCTGAATTCAAAATGGATCAAATACAGTGCATTCGAAGAATTTAGACCCCTTGACTTTTTCAACATTTTGTTACGTTACAGCCTTACTCTAAAATAATATATTTGCTAGCTAAGTACAGAGAAATCCTTCACAAAAACCTTCTCCAGAGCGCTCAGGACCTCAGACTGGGGCGAAGGTTCATCTTCCAACAGGAGAACGACCCAAAGTACACAACAAAGACAATGCAGTAGTGGCTTCGGGACAAGTCTCTGAATGTCCTTTAGTGGCCCAGTCGAGCCAGGACTTAAACCCAATCAAACATCTCTGGAGGGACCTGAAAACAGCTGTGTCGTGACGCTCCCCATCCAACCTGGCAGAGCTTGAGAGGATCTGCAGAGAATAATGGGAGAAACTGCCCACATACAGGTGTGCCAAGGTTATGGCATCATATCCAAGAAGACTCAAGGCTGTAATTGCTGCCGAAGGGTCTGAATACTTACGTAAATGTAAGTTTAAAAACAACAAAAAAATCTAAAAACCTAATTTTGCATTGTCATTATGGGGTATTGTGTGCCGATTGATGAGGGCGGAAAACGATTTAATCCATGTTAAAATAAGGCTGTAATGTAACAAAATGTGGAAAAAGTCAAGGTGTCTGAATACTTCCCGAATGCACTGTAGTTCCCTTGTTTTACATCACTCAAATATCCAGGTGACCAATTCTGAGAGACATCGTGAGGCTACCCTCACATATCTGAAATTACATCATCAATTGATGTTTACCGATCATGAAAGCAGTTACTTGCTGTTTAACTGATGACAGTGCTAATTGTGCGCAATTGTTTTGCATGGAATAATCAGAAATCTGAAGTTCTGACTGTGCTTTTCAAGAGGTGATGACATTACAACCAAATAGTTAACATTTATTTACAATCCCATGAAAATGGCAGGCAGTTGTCAATGTTTTTAGCGGAGGTAAAGCGAATAACTCTGCACCTGATTGGACGTTTTACTGATAAACTACTGAAGGGATAAGCTGTCCCCCTGGAACTTTACAAAGGACTTAACGGTACAGTAGGTATCTACATCTGGTAAATCAATAACAACTAAAGGGATGAAGAGAGTTTGGCTTCTTATTTGCTAGCTGACGTTAGCAAAGATCAAGGTGTCTTATAGTTATAGAAATAGGACAATTGGAGGAAATATGTGTTTAGCTAGCAAGCCTAAGTTACTTCTTTGTTGATTTGTTAGCTAGTTAATTGCAGCCAATTAGCTGAGGCCGGACAAAGTTGAATTGCTATTTCACGGATGCCCAGCCTCACTTTTCTCCACACACCCAATATATGCGGCTCTTTGTTTATAATGCATTGTCCGCTCTCCCAAGTTGATGCCCAAGAGACCAAACAGTCTCAGATCAAGCGCTCAGATCTGTTCCGAGCCTCGGATTGGAAAGTGACACACACACGCTCACACCTGCAGATGTTTCATTTCTCTCATGTCGTCATGGCTGAAGCCAGCGCAAAGTCCTACTATTTATGTGACCAGGTTACACGTGGGACGTCCCTCAAACAAATAGTCGGTTAAATGAATGGTTATTGCATCATTTCCAGATCTATTAGATTCGTTGAATACAATGCAATTTAACCAATTGACTGGCCAGAGAGCATGGCATTCATCAGCAAAGACGCAGTGCGAGCTGATAGTATTTTTGGACAACCAAATTTTTGTCAAAAATTATTAATGAAATCGCAGTGTCAGCTCTACGGTGATTTGCGATTCATAACTTACATTTTACCGGTACAACCTGTAGTAGTAGGCCAACCGATACCACGACGGAATGCGTTTGAAGTGATAATGCGCCACCGAGAACAGCTAGCATGTTCAGCAAAGTACATCGCCAGTGGCACGCACACACTTCGTGTAGATCAGCAGGTGGGGGCTTTTCGTGGCCGCCAGTCGAGACAATCGAAGGAGGATGCTAAATTAAATTTGGCAGACCTAACTTGATTGACCCTCTTTCTACAAGGCCTCTAGTCTATGAGAGGCCTAATCATATTTGTATGAATATTTTGTTAACGCCTAGGCTATAGAGACACATTCAGGTAATGAACTCATTATTATTCATCAACGTTTTAATTTGATTACAATTATTTATTGTTAATCATTCTGCACCTGGCGACCGCGTCAGCATGTACTGCGCCCGGCCCGCCACAAGAGTCACTAGTGCGCGATGGGACAAGGACATGCCTGCCGGCCAAACCCTCCCCTACCCGGACGACGCTGGGCCAAATGTGTCTCCCGGGTCGCGGCCAGCTGCGATAGAGCCTGGACTCGGACCCAGAATCTCTAGTGGCACAGCTAGCACTGGCACTGCAGTGCCTTAGACCCCTGCGCCACTCAGGAGGCCTATTCCATTTATTTTGAATCATAAAAAAACTCCCTAGTTCTTGCCGATGACAAGCATACCCATAACACGATGCAGCCACCACCAAGCTTGAAAATATGGTACTCAGTTATGTGTTGGATTTGCCCCAGTTCATTTCTTTGCAACATTTTTTACAGTTTTACTTTAGTGCCTTATTTCAAACAGGATGCATGTTTTGGAATATTTGTATTCTGTACAGACTTCCTTCTTTTAACTTGGTCATTTAGGTTAGTATTGTGTACTAACTAGAATGTAGTTGATCCATCCTCAATTTTCTCTTATCATAGCCATTAAACTAACAGTTTTAAAGTCACCAATGTCATGGTGAAATCCCTGAGCAGTTTCTCCTTCGGCAACTGAGTTTGGAAGGACACCTGTATCTTTGTAGTGTCAGCATGTATTGATACTACATTCAAAGTGTAATTAATAACTTCACCATGGGATATATATATATATATATTTTTACCCATCTACCAATTGGTGCCCTTCTTTGCGAGGTATTTGTTAACCCTCCCTGGTATTTGTGGTTGAATCAGTGTTTGAAATTCACTGCTTGACTGAGGGACCTTACAGAGATTAGGTAGTCAGTCAAAAATCATGTTAAAACACTTATTGCACAGAGAGTGAGTCCATGCAACTTTTGTGACCTGTTACGCAAATGTTTGCTCCTGAACTTATTTAGGTTTGCCATAACAAAGCAGTGGAATACTAATTGACTCAAGACATTTCAGCTTTTCATCTTTAATTAATTTATAAAAATGTATAAAAACAATATTCCACTTTGACATTATGGGGTAGTCTTGGCAAGTGACAAATTTAAGCTTTGACACATCAAGGGGTGTGAATAATTTCTGAAGGCACTATATCTCTGCTGATATAGTCCATTCCATTGATATTTGAAAAGAAAATGCTAAATACAACTAAATAAACCAACATTTTGTTTTTACATCTCTTGCCATTTGTCTAAAATATCAAATATTATGTTCTCAAATATTATTGGGCTGTATTTCACACATGCCACACACAAACATTACCTTGTTTCCAAAAACTTTCCTGCCTAGAGCGCGTCTGTTGATAGTTTTGTCCTCATTAATAAGATCTGCAAATGATAAGAGTCATTCATTGAAACAGATGCTTTGGGTAAAGCCTTACATTATATCTGTTAAATCAACTCTCCACTATACAGAATATGATGACAGCTTCTGTCAGCTATGTGGACGGAAGACCCACCCGCACCTGATCCAAACTCCTCCAGCACCCTGTTGTAGGCAACCTCCCCCGGCCGGTAGGTCTCGTGGCCCAGCTGGTCGCTGTCGATGCGGACCGCACCCAGGGCCTCCAACTGCTGGGCAATGGAGCTCTTCCCGCTGCCACTGCCCCCGGTCAGGCCAATCACGTAGGGCACCGGGGGGAGATGGGACTTGTTCTGCTTCACAGGGGATAGGCAAGACGGGTAAAGGTGAACGGGGCATCAAAATGCATTGGCAGTCATATGGGGGCTTGTGTGTAAATAATCACACTAAATGTCTGACATATCATATATCTACGATACTGACTACACATCGTTTAATCATATACTAACTTAAGGCTCAGGTCCAATTAGACTACAATGAGATAAGGAGGAACTGAATTGTGAAAAATCAGGTCTTGTGATACCTGATGCATCCCAACAACGTGCTTGACAAAGCACTCACTTGTGAATAGTAGTCTATTGTGTGACTGCAATTGCCACTGAAAGATAATTTGCGGAAGCTGGATGAAAAGCATGTTTCTTCTGCTTGAGGAGAAAGAGTCCCTGAATATAGCCTTCTCTACCCTGGTAACCTTGCTGGAGTAACTATCAGTTGTTCTGAAAAAGCCCTGTCTGGGTCCCTAATGGCCCCCTTTTTTCCTATATGGTGCACAACTTTTGACCAGAGCCCTAGTTAAAAGAATTGCACTATATAGGGCAGGGATCAACTAAATTAAGCCGCTGGTCAATTTTTTTATTGAGTGGATGATCGGGGGGCTGGAACATGATTACAGATAATTATTCAATTGCAAATAGACCGCAAGCAGCACAAACAGATACAATATTTGACTAAAACAATCATTTCAAATCTTGCTTACATTTGTCTACAATGACATGTCTCTCTATTATGCATGGAAATACGTGGGAACAGATTTCCAAAATTAAAATCACTTGGAGGCTGATTTCCTGGTGTTTTTTGGTCTTTTATGTCCAACAATGAAAATTGGGGGGTCAAATAAAACCACCTGAGGGTGAAATTCAGCCCTCCGGTTGGGTAAACCTGATATGGGGAATACGGTGCCATTTGAGATCAAAAAGATCAAAAATACTGAAATTAGCCCCATCTTTTGCCGGTGTCAGCGACAAACTACTCTCAGGGGTACACAAAATCCCTTTCTCTCTCAAATACCAAGTAGAAATTAGTATGGTATGTGTGACACCCATGAGCAGGCTGGAAGGGAAGAGGGGGAATGTGTGTACTTTTGGGTCTGTGAGGAGGGTCCCCAGGAGGCGTGAGCGGAGGCTGGAGGAGCTGATCTTCTCCTCCTCCATTTCAGTGTGGTGGGCATCCTTCAGCAGCTGGATCTCGTGCAGCACCAGTCCTGGAAGACCCTAATAGGGCAGACAGTTGATGACAAGACACCAGACATAACAAAGAGAATATATAGGCTACGTTCAGACGTAACACAAACAATACATAGCCAGCCATCCCTCAGCCTGTGCTGTATCAAGAGGTCCACCTACAACAATATGACTGTCTTTGCCAGCTAGTAGACACCATTGAAGCTTGTTCAAGTTGTACTGTATGTTTCTAAACCCAGAGACGCAACATCACGAGACTTCCGGGAACGCTTGCGAAACAGACCAGGCCTGAATTTGGGATTCGAGAAGTCAATGAGAGAAGTGAAGAATTCTTCCTTAGTAGTTTGTTGATTGTCTCGAAATCTAAAGTCACAACCTGGATTTGAGCCAATGTCTTTAGTTCAACATGTATATTACTCCAACCTCTGAAAGTGACAAACTAAAATGTTTTAAATTATATCGAAGGAGTGCTTTTGATTTGACGGCCTGCACATGCGCAGTTTGGCGCGAGAAGACCATTAAGCCCAACGCACTTACATTTTCGAGGCGCTTCTTGTTCACAGCCTCGCCTCCCCTGCGGGTCTCCTCGCTGACCACAATGCATTGCAGCTGGGCATCAATAACGGAGGGTCCAAAGGGGTCCGAAAGGGGCACGATCTCGTACTGCAGCGAGGGCTTGACGTCCTGCAGGAACTCTTGGAGCCGCTGCACCCGCAGAGCATATGGCTCAATTAGCTCCTTTAGCACCTTCTCTGAGGATAGGCAGAGAAAGATAAGAAAAAGAGGTGGAGAAAGAGGAAGAAGAGAACAAAAAAATAAGAGGCAAGGAAAATGGCAGGGTAGGGGACATCAAACGTTTTATTCCGCTATTGTGTAAGCGTATCCGTAAATCCACACTCTTCAATGTCAAGGGTGAGTGCAGGGAATTTTCTGCCGCCTAAGCATTTTTTTCCGGGTCTCCTAAATCCAAACAGTGTACAAAAATATGTATAACAATAAAAAACAAACTTTATACATTTGTGATGGGAAAACACTTTCAGTGTTAACTTAAATGACTAAAAACAGAAAATATGTAGAAAAGATAATCGACCTCTATGTTTTTCAATAATATCATCTTTGAGAATTAACAATCTCCAAAATAAAGACTAGACAAATCGGGGAGAATTTAAAATACCAAAAACAATGAATTTAGCAGTATTGATTTTGTTATTATGTTTGCGCAAAACAACACAGTATCAACACAGTAACAACAACACAGTAACAACAAAACTATTTTCTCTCAGCTCCAAGAATTTGAATAACAGGAAATGACCTTAAAAATTCAAAAATGTCTACATTGTCACGATGGGGGACCTCAAATTTTGCACCGCCGACAGTCTGCACCCACTGCCCACCACCTGAAACACTTTTCGATCCAGAGAAAAAAACCTGGAGCACAGTGAATTCCAAAGTCCTTTTAACAATGGCAATCCAAATCAGATTATATAGCCCATTATGGGGTAAGGAACACAATACCTTGTGTATGGATAGAAGACAAGGAGACCTAATAATGCCCAAAGAAACTTGTTTACACAGCAATCATTGTCCTTTCTCATCATTCCACTTACTTTTTAGAAGTTCTTGGTCACACACCCCAATAAGGAACCGCTTGTTCGCCAAGAGGCAAGAGATGTTCAGCAGCGTCTTGTGCGCCCCGTGGAGGCGATCGAACGTTCCCCCTACCACCACCTCACTGTAAGTCTCCATGCGCTCCGACCTACTATCCCAGTCGTCCTTTTGACCCTCCTCTACCTCTTCCTCCAGCTTCTGCAGCTGCGGGTGGAGTAGCACCGAGGCCAAGCCGGGCGTGCAGACGTAACAGTGGCACGTGTACCTCTGCAGACACTGGGCCACCAGCGGAGACTGGCCCGGGTCCTGCAGGGCGTAGTCTGTTAGCACCACCTCGGGGGAGTGGGAGAGGGGCTGTGGGGAAGGGAAGGGGTTACATGCTACCCCTGTCCCACCTGTCTCTGGGCTGGAGGCGTTGTTGGGCTGGGCGCGGACGTTGGTGAGGAGCACTCGTACGTCCAGGTGGCCGCACACATTGGCAGCATTGCTGTAGAGCCCGGTGATAAGGCTGGACAGATCCACCACGGGCTGGATGAAGACAGGCCTGGGCTGGCCCCCACCTGCACCCAGGTTCAGGCCTGGATGGAGATGGACGTAGAGGGTGCGCTCCACCACCTGGGCAGCCGAGCTGAGTACAGGGGCAATGCGCAGAGGGAGGGTGTGGAGGGGAGAGGTGAGCACCAGGATGCCCGTGCTGAACATGGACATGTTGGCCAGATGTGTCACCGGAGCAGGGACACACGCTACGCACAATGTCTGGGGTAGATCAAAAGGCAGGGTCACACCATCACAAAAAACACTGACAAAACCTATACCTATTAATTAGTTACCTAAGCTAAAGGTCGTTATCAATAAAACGTCACAATACCATGCAGAGCGTTCAATTTGGCTGCTGGGGAGCAAGGCGCTGCTGAAATGTGTATTTATTTAACCTTTATTTTATCAAGGAGTTATTTTTTCATCTATCCAGATATCTGTAAGCAGGGATCGACACCTTTCAAAGTATATGTTGGTACTAATATGGACACCTTTCAAAGTACATATGCTTAAATCAGAGTTATTTTTATGCGCTCTTCAGAACATATACAACATATACTTAGAATAGACCCCTGTGGGACACCTTTCGTAATATTCAGGAAACCTGATTTAACACCATCAGTGGATACACTAAGTTCTATCTGTCAAGTAATTTTTAAACCAGTTACATGCAGCCTGGTCTAGGCCAATTGAGAAAAGCCTCTGAATTAACAGGGAGTGATCAACCGTACAGAAAGCCTTTGACAGGTCAATGAAGATTTGACAACTACATGCCATTTTCAAGGGATTGCTAAACAAATGTTATCTATTTGGCTTTAATATCATCACCTCTTGAAGAGCATAGTCAGAACTACACATTTCCAATTATTCCACATTTAACTATATGATCAGCGTTATATAGAAATGCTTTTCATGATCAGTAAACATCAATTGATCATCTATTTTCAGATTGGATAGGCTACCCTCACCTATTGGCATGTACTGTACCTAGCTAGCTAAACAAACAACATGTGTCATTTAGCTTGCTTCATCAGAGATTAAGCTTTTGGAAAGAGCTTTACATGGGTAAGCCCTCCTTCTGGTAAAGTTGTAAATCGGACTACTGTCTTCAGCACTATAGATGGCGAGCAAGTATAGCCATCGAATTTATCCCCTGAAAGATAACGTCAATATAACAAGCTATCCCTTATATTCTGCTAGAAAATTTAACACGTAGCCTATCATGTCTGTCAGCTGCAATCTTGATGAAACTCTTAAAAACAAACTTTAGGTCTACTTACCAATATGCTCAACCAACTGTGAAACGTTTCTACCGGTAGAAATGGCAAAGTAGTTTATACTATGCAATTATATCTACTGGTAGAAACTTTGCACAATTGGTTAAACATATTGGTAAGTAGACCTACTGTATTTTTTAAATAAAGGATGGGAAATGAACCTAAACCACTCATACCTGTCAGGTATAGTTCACTTTTATATCACTCAAATATCCAATTAGTTGTGGCCAATACTGAGAGATATCGTGATGCTACACTCACGTATCTGAAATGACACGATCAATTTATGTTTACTGACCATGAAAGCAGTTAATTGCGGTAGAACTCTGATAGCGCTAAATGTGCGCAATTGTTTTGCATGGAATAATAAGAAATGTGTAGTTCTGTGATGATATTTCAACCAAATAGTTGACATGTATTTAACAATCCCTTGAAAACCGCACGCAGTTGTCAAAGCTTTTAGCGGAGCTGGGGGGTCTGCACCTTAATGTGACGTTTTATTGATAACGACCTATTTAAGGGAAAGCTGTTACCTTGGCCTTGTACCAATGACTAAACCGTAGGTAGCTACGTCTGGTAAATCAATAACGACTAAACAAACGGATGAAGACGAATGATTTCTTATTACTATAGCTAGCTAAGTTAACTATAAGACACATTGACCTTCGCTAAAGAAATAGGAACATTCGAGGAAATGTGTTTAGTTAGCTTTTCTACTTGACTTGTTTTTGTTAGTTCGTTTCTGGTACTTGCAGCTAGCTGGATAGCCAAGTAGCTAACGTGAACTAGCTAGCTACGTTAACGTTAGTTGGTTATGATCAGGACATTGCCAACAAGCCAACCTCAACTCCGCGTTGTGGAGTAGCTAGCTACAGTTTCCATTTTACTTGGCAACGACGTACACCCCGGAATATTGTCAAAATACTACACCTTGACTTTACTACCATGACATACACAACCCATAGCTATCATTGAAGTATGTCGCTAACGTTAGCTGACTAAAACCGAGCAAGCTAACGTTAGCTACAGTAGGTTGCGGCGTAAGCAAGCTAGCACGGACAACTGCGTTCGTGCGTAGAAATAACATGAAGAGTGACAATAGTTAGTTACTTTACCTTGTGCAAATGCTGTAGCAAGGTAACGTGAGTTAAGTTTAAATCTGGTCTGTAACTGGCTATTCCTAATGGCTAACTACATTGTTGTACCACTGTCCAATATTGTTATTATTCTTTCGATAAAGAGACATGCCCATTTGACCTAGCTAGCTACCGGTTGCACATGGACAACATTCATTGGTTGATAAATTGATTTGGGGACATCTGGGTAATGCAGTCAGCGAAAATATCTAGCTATTCATTTCCATTTCATAATCAGCCGACAGAGGTCACTATTGATATGTTGGTGCTATTTGTGAAATACGAACTTAAAACAACATTTCTGCGATTGATAGAATAAATCTGGTTCCATTTTATTATATAATTTATATTATACAATGTTTTATTTATTTGTAGGCTATCTATTTTATTGCATCACACAGGAGTGTTATTTAACCAGGCAAGTCAGTCAATAACAAATTCTTATTTACAATGACGGACTACCTAAAACCTAACCTGGACGACGCTGGGACAATTGTGCGCCGCCCTATGGGACTCCCAATCACGGCTGGTTGTGATACAGCCTAGAATCGAACCAGGGTCTGTAGTGACACCTCTAACACTGACTCAACTCCAGCCACTTTAATAATGGGAATTGATGGGAAATGATGTAAAATATCACTAGCCACTTTAAACAATGCTACCTAATATAATGTTTACATACCCTACATTATTCATCTCACATGTATACGTATATACTGTACTCTATCATCTACTGCATCCTTATGTAATACATGTATCACTAGCCACTTTAACTATGCCACTTTGTTTACATACTCATCTCATATGTATATACTGCACTCAATACCATCTACTGTATCTTGCCTATGCCACTCTGTACCATCACTCATTCATATATCTTTATGTACATATTCTTTATCCCCTTACACTTGTGTCTATAAGGTAGTCGTTTTGGAATTGTTAGCTAGATTACTTGTTGGTTATTACTGCAATGTCGGAACTAGAAGCACAAGCATTTCGCTACACTCGCACTAACATCTGCTAACCATGTGTATGTGACAAATAACATTTGATTTGATTTGAGATGCAGTGCCTTATACCGCTGCACCACTCTGGAGAAAGAAAGAATACAATCACAGACAGGAAATGGACAGTAGGCCGACCACCTGTAAACACCTGCTTGGCATCTCAGCAATGAACTTTGTAATGAACCTCAAACCCAGTCATGTTGCGATTCCCACCATCATAGACTATAATGTTTCTTTTAAAACAGATCATTGTCCAAACTTCAGTTCAACATTTATAAGTTGCACCAGACCCGTAATCACAAAGCATCTAAGAGTCGGAGTGCAGATCTAGGATCAGTTTGACCTTTTAAGTCATATTGAAAAAAGGTAGAACCTGAGCCTAGATCAGCACTACCGCTCTGAGAAACTTTATATGCACCCGTCTCACCGGTCTCAGTCCTTATTTCTGCTGCAGATGAGAAATCATGGCCTTTATCCATTGTCAACAGATAACAGATCAAATCAAAGTTTATTTGTTACGTGCGCCGAATACAACAGGTACAGTACAACCTTACAGTGAAATGTTTACTAACCATCAGTGCAATTTTTAAGTAAAAAAAAAAAAAGGTATTAGGTGAACAATAGATAAGGAAATAAAAAAACAGTAAAAAGACAGTGAATAATAACAGTAGCGAGGCTATATACAGGCACTGGTTAGTTAGGCTAATTGAGGTAGTATCTACATGTAGGTATGGTTAAAGTGACTATGCATACATGATAAACCGAATGTATATTATAAAGCAGTTGCATAAAAGAGTGGGTGGCAGGACACAATGCAGATAGTCCGGGTAGCCAATGTGCGGGGGCACCAGTTAGTCGGGATAATTGAGATAGTATATACATGAATATATAGTTAGTGGCTATGCATATATGATAAACAGAGAGTAGCAGCAGCGTAAAAGATGGTGGGGGGGACACAATGCAAATAGTCCGGGTAGCCATTTGATTGCATGTTCAGGAGTCTTATGGCTTGGGGGTAAAAGCTGTTGAGAAGCCTTTTAGTCCTAGACTTGGCGCACCGGTACCACTTGCCATGCGGTAGTAGAGAGAACACTATGACTGGGGTGGGTGGGGTCTTTGACAATTTTTAGGGCCTTCCTCTGACACCATACACACTACCCTCTGTAGTGTTTTGTGGTCGGAGGCCGAGCAGTTGCCGTACCAGGCAGTGATGCAACCAGTCACAGGATGCTCTCGATGTTGCAGCTGTAGAAACTTTTAAGGATCTCAGGACCCATGCCAAATCTTTTTAGTTTCCTGAGAGGGAATAGGCTTTGTCGTCCCGTCTTCACAACTGTGTTGGTGTGTTTGGACCATGTTAGTTTGTTGGTGATGTGGACACCAAGGAACTTGACGTTCTCAACTTGCTCCACTACAGCCCCATCAATGAGAATGGGGGGCGTGCTCGGTCCTCCTTTTCCTGTAGTCCACAATAATCTCCTTAGTCTTGGTTACGTTGAGGGATAGGTTGTTATTCTGGCACCACCCGGCCTACCACTGTTGCGGGCGGCCCATCAGGAAGTCCAGGATCCAGTTGCAGAGGGAGGTGTTTAGTCCCAGGATTCTTAGCTTAGTGATGAACTTTAAGGGTACTATGGTGTTGAACGCTGAGCTGTAGTAAATGAATAGCATTCTCACGTAGGTGTCCCTTTTGTCCAGGTGGGAAAGTGAGAGTGGAGTGCAATAGAGATTGCATCATCTGTGGATCTGTTTGGGCAGCATGGAAATTGGAGTGCTAGGGTTTCTGGGATAATGGTGTTGATGTGAGCCATTACCAGCCTTTCAAAGCACTTCATGGCTACGGATGTGAGTGCTACGGGTTTGTAGTCATTTAGGCAGGTAGCCTTAGTGTTCTTGGGCACAAGGGACTATGGTGGTCTGCTTGAAATATGTTGGTATTACAGACTCAGACAGTGACATGCTGAAAATGTCAGTGAATAAACCTGCCAGTTGGTCAACACATGCCCGGAGAACACGTCCTGGTAATCCGTCTGGCCCCGCAGACTTGTGAATGTTGACCTGTTTAAAAGGTCTTACTAACATCGGCTCCGGAGAGCGTGATCACACAGTCGTCCGGAACAGCTGATGCTCTCATGCATGCCTCAGTGTTGCTTGCCTTGAAGCGAGCATAAAAGTGATTTAGCTCGTCTGGTAGGCTTGTGTCACTGGGCAGCTCGTGGCTGTGCTTCCCTTTGTAGTAGTTTGCAAGGAGGGCATAGTTTGTTGGAGGGCATAGCAGGATTTCTTATAACCTTCTGGGTTAGAGTCTCGCACCTTGAATGTGCTAGCTCTACCCTTTAGCTCAGTGCGAATGTTGCCTGTAATCCATGGCTTCCGGTTGGGGTATGTACGTACAGTCACTGTGGGGACGACGTCCTCGATGCAATTTTTGATAAAGCCAGTGACTTGTGGTGTACTCCTCAATGCAATCGGAAGAATCCCGGAACATATTCCAGTCTGTGCTAGCAAAACAGTCCTATAGCTTAGCATCTGCTTCATCTGACCACTTTATTATAGACTGAGTCACTGGTGTTTCCTGCTTTCATTTTTGCTTGTAAGCAGGAATCAGAAGGATAGAATTGTGGTTAGATTTAACAAATGGAGGAGGAGGGAGAGCTTTGTACTAATTTCTGTGTGTGGAGTACAGGTGATCTAGTTTTTTTTCACCTCTGGTTGCGCATTTAACATGTTGATAGAAATGAGGTAAAACTGTTTTAAGATTCCCTGCATTGAAGTCTCCGGCCACTAGGAGCACCGCCTTTGGGTGAGCTGTTTCCTGTTTGCTTATTACAGCTGACTGAGTGTGGTCTTAGCGCCAGCGTCCATCTGTGGTGGTAAATAAACAGCCACGAAAAGTATAGATAAACTCTCTTGAAAAATAGTGTGGTCTGCAGTTTATCATAAGATACTCTCTACTTTCTATACTGTAAAATCTTGAGACTTCCTTAGATTTCGTGCACAAGCTGTTTACAAATATGCACAGACTGCCCACCCTCGTCTTACCAGTGTGCTGTTCTATCTAGCCGGCGCAGCGTATATCCTGCTAGCTGAAAATTCATGTCATCATTCAGCCACGATTCCGTGAAACATAAGATGTTACAGTTTTTATGTCCCGTTGGTAGGATATTCGTGATCGTACCTATCTAATTTATTGTCCAATGATTGTAAATTGGTGAGTAATATTGACGGTAACGGCAGCTTTCCCTCTCGCCTTCTCCAGATTCTTATGAGGCACCCCGCTCTGTGTCCTCTATACCTGCGTCTCTTTCTCTTGCCAATAACGGGGATGTCGGCCTTGTCGGGTGTTCGCAGTATATACTGTGCTTCCTGCTTGTTGAAGAAAAGAATCTTAGTCAAATCCTAGGTGAGTGATCGCTGTCCTGAAATCCAGAAGCTTTTTTTGCAGTAAAATACAGTGGCAGAAACATTATGTTCAAAATAAGTTACAAATAACGCAATTTTCTTTGTTGCACAATTGGTTAGGCGCCCATAAAATTGCTGCCATTTCTTCCGGCACCATTTTACACGGCTGATCGATACAGAATTAAACCTCAAGTAGTTTGGTGGATTGAAGACGTTGCATTGTGTCAACCTGGTTGTGCGTCACATCATCAACTGCATAGTCTGCTTCTGATTGCCATATCGTGGTTAGCTGATATGTTTTCAGTTTATTTTATAAAGAAATAAGGAATTATTTAAGAAAACTGGTTATAGAAATACATTTATTGGAAATGAGCATCAAGATCATCACCATGCACTTCACCCCCCTGTGCAGTTCACCATAATATGTCATCTTCAGCCTAATAAACCACTTTTACAAATCGTAAAAGGGAGGACCAAACAACACAACCTGGACAGCCGCTAGTGGTCGCTAATTACCTGTCTTTTGAAGGGTCCACTATCATCGACGCACATTGTAGGCTACGTCGGCTAGCACATTAATTTGGCCCTTGAGCCAGCAGGTACATTAAACATGTTCTATTCAGACTGCAATAGCATCAGTTTTATCTTTTACCAACTTAGAAGGAATATGCCGACAATCTTAATAAAACAGTTACCACCATCATGCTCGTGCTACACCATGAAGTTGCATATGGCGGTCAGCCAAACACTGCACAAATGGACCAAGGCATGACTCTTTGTTAAGGGTCACCTAATTGGCTGAACACTGTTAGCTACACTTAGCATAGAGGGGATTCTATTAATGGCTAAGGCCTGGCCCGAGTCAAAGTGTTGAAGTTGATTGCATTAGTTTTGGAGCTGGGCTGCCCCAGTGCCCTATTCTGAATACAAAAGTGAGATAGGTTAAGCACGTGGAGTAATGAGTAGAATTCTGTGTTTTCACATGCAAAAGTGATTGCTTTGATAAAAACACGTTATTTATTTATTTATTGAATCAAGAAATCACTTAAATAGAACCTGTCTGACAAAGTGAAGTAGGCCAAAATATCTCAAAAAGCAAGACATCATGCCGCGATCCAAAGAAATTCAGGAACAGATGAGAAACAAAGTCATTGACATCTATATCAGTCTATAAAGCGTTACAAAGCCATTTCTAATGCTTTGGGACTCCAGTGAGCCACGGTGAGAGCCATTATCCACAAATGGAGAACATTTGGAACAGTGGTGAACCTTCCCAGGAGTGGCCGGCCTACCAAAATTACCCCAAGAGTGCAGCGACGACTCATCCAAGAGGTCACAAAAGAACCCACAACAACATCTAAAGAACTGCAGGCCTCACTTGCCTCAGTTAAGGTCAGTATGCATGACTCACCCATAAGAAAGAGACTGGGCAAAAATGGCATCCATGGCAGAGTTCCAAGGCGAAAACTACTGCTGACCAAAAAGAGCAAAGGCTCGTCTCGCTTTTGGCAAGAAACATCTTGATGATTCCCAAGACTTTTGAGGAAATATTCTGTGGACTGACGAGACAAAAGTTGAACTTTTTGGAAGGTGTGCATCCCGTTACATCTGGCGTAAAAGTAACATAGCATTTCAGAAAAAGAACGTCATACCAAAAGTCAAACGTGGTGGTCGTGTGATGGTCTGGGGCTGCTTCAAGACCTGGATGACTCGCTGTGATTGAATTCTGCTCTCTACAAAACAATTCTGAAGGAGAATGTCCGGCCATCAGTTTGTGACCTCAAGCTGAAGCGCACTTGGGTTCTACAGCAGGACAATGATCCAAAACACACTGGCAAGTCCACCTCCTAAATGGCTTAAAAAAAAATTTAAAAAAGGTTTTGGAGTGGCCTAATCAAAGTCTGGACTTGAATCTGATTGAGATGCTGTGGGGTGACCTTAAAACGGCAGTTCATGCTCTCAAACCCTCCAATGTGACTGAATTAAAACAATTCTGCAAAGAAGAGTGGGCCAAAATTCATCCACAGTGATGTGAAAGACTCATTGCCAGTTATTGCAAACACTTGATTGCAGTTGTTGCTGCTGAGGGTGGCACAACCAGTTATTAGGTATAGGGGGCAATTACTTTTTCACATAGGGCCAAGAAGGTTCGGATAATTTTATTTATTAAGTGAAAAAAAGCTATCACTTAAGTGCATTTTGTGTTTACTTGGGTTATCTTTGTGTAATATTAAAATGTGTTTGATCAAACATTTGTGTGACAAATGTGCAAAAAGAAATCAGGAAGGGGGCAAATACTTTTTCACGGCACTGTACGTACTACCAAATTGTCTAAAATTACATTGGAGGCGACTTAATGTAAAGAAATTAACTTTCAATTCTGTGGCAACAGTTCCGGTGGATGTTCCTGCAGTCAGCATACCAATTGCATGCTCCCTCAACTTTTTATTTTTAGTGTGTAGATCAGCTTTAATATTGCAGATTGTAGCTTCGATCAGCGCAATTGTCTGCATTATTTCCAATCCCCCATATTTTTTTGCAAATATATACAGTACCAGTCAAATGTTTGGACACACCTACTCATTTTTTGGAGTTTTCTTTTATTTTGACTATTTTCTACATTGTAGAATAATAGTGAATACATCCAAACTATGAAATAACGCATATAGAATCATGTACTAACCAAAAAAAGTTTAAAATATATATATTTGAGATTATTCATAGTAGCAACCCTTTGCTTTGACAGCTTTGCACACTCTTGGCATTCTCTCAACCAGCTTAATGAGGTACTCATCTGGAATGCATTTCAATTAACAGGTATGCCTTGTTAGAAGTTAATTTGTGAAATTTCTTTCCTTCCCAGGTTAATTGTGGCTGTTGTCCCCGTACAGGGACCAACATCAGGGGAAATTTCAGAGTGACAACTAAAAATACAATTTTGTAACATTAAACATTCTTGAAAATGCAAGTGTCTTACACCCTTCAAAAGATTAGAATCTTGGTAATCAAACTACGTTTTCCAATTTAAAATAGCTATTACAGAGAACAATTCCCATGCTTTTGTTTGAGAAGAGCAATCAACAAAACATTTTCCGCCATGACAGTTTAGACTTTCACATCTGAAAGTAAAATTATGACTTACATTCTGATATCTTGCTCTTATTTCTCTTCCTGAGTATCCCATTGATCAAATGAAGTGCCGTTTTCTTTGATAAAATCAATTTTATAGCCTAAATCTAAACATTTTGTAAAATATTTGTGCCGGGAATTCCATCTCTATCATTTTTTTTATTTTTATGTGGCAACTGTGTAGGTGTAGACACATGGTGTTCCATGATCAGAACTCTGTAATCAGAACACTAAAACTGCATGAGCTGTCAAGTCAACCACCTGATAGAGGTCCTAGATGGCAGGGAGCTCAGCCCCAGTGATGTACTTAGCTGTCGGCACAACCCTTTGTAGCGCCAGGCGATCGAGGGGGGTGCTATTGCCATACCAAGCAGTGATGCAGCCAGTCAGTATGCCATTTAGCAGACACTCTTATCTCTACCAACTGAACTAGTGACAGAGGACTAAATTAAAGCATAAATGCTTCAAATGAGTTTGCAACTAAAGTTTGTCAATATAACTTATGACATTGCATATGTTTTGTGATTGCAATGTAATGTGTCCTGACCCTCTTATGACAAATGCAGGTTATACAACAAAAAGTTAACATAATTTGCAGGAGATTCTGGTTCCCTATAGTCATGTTTTTTGCTCGTCATTATCAACATATATAGAATAAAATTCACACAACTGGAGCTATGTAGTAATCACATTCAAACATTAAAGAGATTTAGTGTTTCAGTGTAAAAATAACCATCCAATTAACCAAAATAACTGTATTAAAAACAAAACATTGAATTCCTATGCTGTTTTTAAATCAAGGATTAAACCATGAGAATATTGTGCCTCTAGTACTCCTAAGAAAAATGTGAGCCTCAAGGTTTCCCCATCGGCAGCATTTTGACAGCTGAGTATTTCGCTAGTGTTTGACAATGTAGAGAGACATTACTACCACACAGAGACCATGACTTTTATAATTTGTGAATTTTCTGGTGTGATTTTAGGGAAGATGCCGTTGTGAAACTTCTCCCACAGTCCGAGCAATAGTATGGTTTCATTCCAGTGTGTCTCCTCTGATGATTTTTCAAATCTGTTGAAAAAGCAAAGCTTCTCTCACACTGAGAGCACTGATATGGTTTCTCTCCGGTGTGAATTCTCTGATGCTGCGTTAAGTTTCCAAATGAAGAGAAGGCTTTGCCACAGGCAGAACAGCCGTACGGCTTGTTGTCTAGCCTGTGCACTCGCTGATGTGCCGTTAAAGAGTCTGCCCTAGCAAAACCCTTCCCACATTCAGTGCATAAGTGAGGCTTCTCCCCTTTATGAATTTGCTGATGTGTTTTGAGGTGATGTGATCTGGAAAAACCTGTCCCACAATCAGGGCACATGTATGGTTTCTCTCCAGTGTGCACACGCTGGTGTTTTTGCATGTTACCAAAATGTGAGAACCCCTTTCCGCATTCAGGACAGTTGAAAGGCTTCTTTCCTGCATGCACAGCGCTCTCATGCGATTTGAGGTTTCCCAATTGAGAGAACCGCTTTCCGCACTGAGAGCAGGGATAGAGTTTCTCTTTGGTGGGATGCTGCACCCTCTCTGAAGTGTGAACTCTCTTGTGTATGGTTAAGATGTCTGACCTAGCAAATACCTTGCCGCACACAGAGCATTTGTATGGTTTCTCTACACTGTGAATTTTCGCATGTTTTTTTAAATAGTCTGACCTTGCGAAACTCTTCCCGCATTGAATACAGACATAGCGTTTCTCTCCTGTATGCGTTTTATTGTGTAATTTCAGATGTCCCAATTGGGAAAATCCTTTTCTGCACAGAGAGCAGTTGTGCGGTCTGTCTGATTTGGGCAGCTCTCTGTCTGATTCCCCTGACTCTGAGGAAGTCTTCCCACCGTCGGAGTGTGAGTTTGGGCTCCCTCCTGGCCCTGGCAAAAACAAACAAGATCTTGAGTTAGAGCTTAGTAAATCTCCACATGATAAATTGTCATGTGACCAATCCAAATCAGGGCTCTAGACTCCCTATTCCTAGGTTTACGTTAGTGTAGGGGACTGATTTAGACCTGGGACAACAGGTGGGAACAAATTATCTGGTAGAACAGAAAACCAGCATTACTCTTGATCTTGCAGGGTAAAAAGTGCTGCATGGTCAATACAACGTCTGCATTGGCCGTGCAGTATTTACGCTCATACTTCTTGTGCTTCGCAGAGCAGCGCAGAGCTGTTGTCAAGGAAGTGAGTTTGTGTTTATACAGGAACTCCCGCCCCCACCTACCATCAACCAAAGATGTCAATGCAGAGCTATACAGAACCACCGCATTGTTACAAAATTTGGGATGCGCATGGCGATGCGGTTCAGAACTCAATTTGGCCTCTGCATGCCTCCGCCATTGCGTCGTACCCTTTTTACAAGTCACAAGTAAGTCTCAAGTCTTAGAACTCAAGTCCCAAGTCAAGACCGACAAGTCCCAAGTCCTTAAGTCATGTGCTCTTCACCAAATTGAAATTCAAATTTTTAACAAGAGTAATAGTTAGTATATTAAATTTACACAAATCATGAATGCTTTTAAAAATATATATTTATTACTTTCCAAATAAACTTGATATTTTCATGGAAATATATGGGTAGCCATGAGATAAACATCAATGAAACAAACTAATATTGTAGTGCTCTCTCTCTCCACATATACTCTAGACACCTAAAACAATCCTATCATAAAGTTACAATAATTTTATAAAATCTTCTTTGGGATCGGTGTCCCTTCCATGGGACGGTTGAGCTAATGTAGGCTAATTTAATTAGCATGAGGTTTAAGTAACAAGAACATTTCCCAGAACATAGACATATCTGATCTATCTGGCAGAAAGCTTAAATTATTGTTAATCTAACTGCACTGTCCAATTTAGAGTAGATATTACAGTGAAATAATGTCATGCTATTGTTTGAGGAATGCACAATTTGAACATGAAAAGTTATTAATAAACAAATTAGGCACATTTGAGCAGTCTTGATACAACATTTTGAACAGAAATACAATGGTTCTTTGGATCAGTTGAAAGTTTTGCACATACACTGCTCTAAATCTAAATTGCACCTGGGCTGGAATAATACATTATGGCCTGTCTCTTGCATTTCAAAAGGTACAATTAAATACAAAATAACTGTTGGTTTATTCATTGTATTACCATTTACCAGATCTATTGTGTTATTCTCCTACATTCCTTTCACATTTCCACAAACTTCAAAGTGTTTCCTTTCTTTGTGCAGCTTCAAATGTCAAACAAAGTTGGAAGTTGTTGCGCCGCAGTCTAATTTTCTTCTCGCATGTTTTCCAAGTTGCAATCTGTTGTTTGTTGACTACATTGTAGTCTTTATATCCAAAAATAATAATTTGGGGTATCATCTTTCCAAGGGCTCCGTCTGAATTCACCTGCCGACGTTCCTCTGCACTGCCACGCGCAACTTTTTCTCCGCTGGCACAATTTGATTGGCTGCTCTCTGATTCAAACTGTAATCCGTTAAATGAAGAATTGATGCGCTGAACACTTTTTTAATAGCATACTTTTTTATATTTGGGCTTGGGGAGGGTATCAAGTCAGTTTGAGTCAAAAGGCTCAAGTCCAAGTTAAGTCACAAGTCATTGGTGTTAAAGTCAAAGTCGAGTTGCAATGTTTTTTTTATTTTGTCAAGTTGAGTCTAAAATCATCATGTGACTAGAGTCTGACTCGAGTCCAAGTCATGTGACGAGTCCACACCTCTGATATATCATACACTGCATTTGAGGAAACAATGGATAAGTAATTTGTATTTGAAAGTTGATCAACTTGTAAACTCACTTTTGAGAAAACCATCTTTCAATGTTTTGGTACTACTATTAGAGAGCTCTTCTTTGTCTACACCCATTCACACCCTCTTAAGCCTTAGCCCCACCCATCTCTTTAAGGGTTGATCTGACCATTCTGTACTAACTTGCCAGCTACTTCCAGACATCTAAGCGAGAGAGAACCGCTCACTGAACATTACTCGTCCTAGCAGAGCTGGTTAGGCTGTTATGTTATCTTCTGGGGGCAGTATTGAGTAGTTTGGATGAATAAGTTGCCCAGAGTAAGCTGCCTGCTACTCAGGCCCAGTTGATAATATATGCATGTAATTAGTAGATTTGGATAGAAAACACTGAAGTTTCTAAAACTATTTGAATGATGCCTGTGAGTATAACATAACTCATATGGCAGGCAAAACCTGAGAAGAAATCTAACCAGGAAGTGGGAAATCTGAGGTTTGTAGTTTTTTAAGTCATTGCCTATCGAATATACACTGTCTATGGGTTCATATTGCACTTCCTAAGGCTTCCACTAGATGTCAACAGTCTTTAGAACCTTGTTTGAGGCTTCTACTGTGAAGGAGGGGGGAATGAGAGCGGATTGAGTCAGGGGTCTGCCAGAGTGGCATGAGCTGATCACGTGCGCTCATGTGAGAACGACCTGCGTTCCATTGCGATTCTAAAGACAAAGGAATTCTCCGGTTAGAACATTATTGAAGATTTGTGTAAAAAATCCAAAAGATTGATTTTGTACATCGTTTGACATGTTTATACGAACTGTAATATAACTTTTTGAACTTTGTCTGAACTTTCGCCTGGACTTGCCCGCGCCTCGCGAGTTTGGATTTGTTTACCAAACGCGCTAACAAAAGGAGTTATTTGGACATGAATTATGGACTTTATCGAACACACATATATTGTGGAACTGTGATTCCTGGGAGTGCATTCTGATGAAGATCAAAGGTAAGTAAATATTTATAATGCTATTTCTGACTTCTGATGACTCCACAACATGGCTCGTATCTGTTTGGCTTGTTTTGTTGTCTGAGCGCTGTACTCA
Source organism: Oncorhynchus keta (assembly GCF_023373465.1). Taxonomy (NCBI): domain Eukaryota; kingdom Metazoa; phylum Chordata; class Actinopteri; order Salmoniformes; family Salmonidae; genus Oncorhynchus; species Oncorhynchus keta. The sequence continues at coordinate 6,899,944 of NC_068423.1, forward strand.
GATTATTGCATGGTGTGCTTTTTCTGTAAAGTTTTTTTGAAATCTGACACAGCGGTTGCATTAATTAAGGAGAAGCGTGTATATAATTCCATGCATAATAGTTGGATCTTTTATCAATGTTTATTATGAGTATTTCTGTAAATTGATGTGGCTCTCTGCAAAATCACTGGATGTTTTGGAACTACTTAACATAACGAGCCAATGTAAATTCAGATTTTTGGATATAAATATGAACTTTATCGAACAAAACATACATGTATTGTGTAACATGAAGTCCTATGAGTGTCATCTGCCATAAGAAGTTATCCAGAGTGTTAGTGACTGCAACTCTGCTGTCAGATTGTCTGTTTGTAAATTCAGAGTGTTTCACGTTCAGAGCGCACACTGGATCCTCAATAAGTAAGCTTGTTCTGAAAGCTCTGACCTCACAACTAGTCAAGCACCCAAGAAAACTGGCTAACTACTTCCAGACACAATGAGAAAACACCCCACTCTGACCATTTTACTCACCCTAGCAGAGCTGGTTAGGCTTGTTTCATGTTATCCAGAGCATTGGCGTCTAACTGTGCTGCTGGCAACAATTGAATTACACTTTGTTGATGACGTTTACTGACACCGGACATATTCAACTGGTGTTGAACGTTAAAATATTATTATGCACTCTGGCACACTAAGACAAGCTTCTTTTGTTAAGACATATAGCTAGATAGCTAGCTAGGTAAACAATGAATCCAATGCATGACGTAATGTTAGTTAGCAAGCCAGCCAGCTTCATTAGCTAGGTAGCTAACAGTACACTAACTTGAAATGAAAATACTTTGTCAAAATTAGAGTGGAGTCTTTTGTTAAGACACGTCGCTAGCTAAACAATGGACCATAATCACAACTCATGACGTTACTACCCTGCATGAATCTGCAGCTAGCTAGACAACCAGGTGTGGGGAGCTCCTTACTAATTAGTGGCATTTAATTAATCAATTAAGTATTTTGTTAATGATATAGCCTTGTTCTGTTCAATGTTCTCTACCTATATAGTACTCTTAATACCCCCAAATTAATGTTATATTCAAAATAATACAAGATATAAATTGCTGACACCATTCAAACCAATGAAGGTTCGGAACTTTAAAGCCAATTATCTCAGAATCATCTTTTTGCAGATAGAACCTTATACTGTAGCTCTCGAATTCCCTTCTCAGAGAAGGACATGTACACTTCACAGGGAGGGAAAGAAGATGGTTGCCTACGCCTGCACTCTGGTCCTGGGGTGCTGCAGGCACTTCATGTTTTTGATTTAACTGACCTCGAAGACCAGGTGTGTTCATTTTTAGCTCAGTTGGTCAGGGCTGCGTTCAGTACATAAAAACGTAATAGAGTGTTCAACTGAACAGAAGCCATGCTGCACTGATCGACCAGTTGAAAAAACAGGAAGGGCTGGGTTGCGAGTTCAAAATGCACCCCTGCCCTTTAAATACGTCACTCGTTGCTTCAAGTCTGTTAAAGAACGTTTTGTGAAAACATGTAGTTCAGTAGAAAACGTTCCGCAACGCAGCAAACGTTCAAGCGAACTGAACGCACCCCTGATCAGGGCCTAGATTAAACAAAATCCAGCAGTACCTGTGGCATTCCAGGAACAGGATTGCCTACCCCTGCAATAGCGCGTGGGCCACTTATTCTGCCAATATTCATTGATATGTTTTCTCTATGTAATCAAAATGCAATTAACCAGTCCCATAATTCATCTTCCACATAACAATAAACTAAAGTAAATAGCAAATTAAGAAAAAAGGGAATTGAGGATTTTTTAAAAACCACAACACTTATCCAGTAATAATCAGCCAACACTCTTACTTTGATAACTGAAATCGCCATGGTCCTCTTCTTCTTTGACTTTCAACTCCGTCGGTTGGTATTTATTCACCGATATCCTGCCATGAGCCTGCGTAGATAAATGTATATATTAATGAGCACGAACGCATTCTATAAAAAAGCACGAGTAGCCTATATCGAGCTCAAAATCCTACAAGAGCTCCACGTGAAGTGTCTCCTGCCTCAAAGTTGTAGCAGACATTAACCAAGCAAAGGGGCAATGGTGAAACAGGCATGCCAAATGTACCTCTTCTTCCATCGCGTCCCGCAAAATCTAGTAAAGAAAATGAAGCCTATGTAAGAGGCTATTATTTTGAGCAAACTTTGTGTTAAAGTATAGTCTGTAGGCTAGTCTGTGTCCGGTAAAGCGTCGACTAACGATGTAAACGCTCCCATGGGGCAGAAGTCAGCTTGTTGTTGTGATTCTAGATTGCCGGGACGTCACGCTCCAGGAAATCGATGAATCCGGGAGAAAGAGAGCGCGCGTGTTTGAAAAGGGGAAATCGTTGTGGTAGCTATTGATAAAGAATAACATCAAGATGAAGCAGCTGCTTTACAAGTGGGACGCACTTTTGAGCGCTACATCCGGAGGAGGTTCGTGCTGATTTTAGGGAGATTGTGAGGTGGTAGTTTTTGGAAAAAGGGGACCCTTGCCTTTTGGCTGATCCATTTGAAGTTTGGGCTCCCGAGTGGAGCAGCGGTCTAAGGCACTGCATCTCAGTGCAAGTGGCGCCACCATAGTACCTGGTTTGAATCCAGGCTGTATCACATCACACGGCTGTGATTAGGAGTCCCATAGGGCAGCACACAATTCGCCCAGTGTCATCCGGGTTTGGCTGGAGTAGGCTATCATTGTAAATAAGAATTTGTTCTTAACTGACTTGCCAAGTTAAATAAATAACTATGTTAAATAAATAAAAATTGGGTGCTGTGGAATCTGAGGGTAACCATAAGTGGTCTTGTGATAATTATGTGTTTCTGTTGGTCAGAGGGATCAGGCGCTACATGTTAAACGTGTGGGGGCAAGAGATGTGAATTGTTGTTTTGCTCTCTCAAGAAAAGGGCACCATTGAAAATTGTGATTACTGGGATAGTGGTAAATGTGAAAGCTGACCAACTGAAGGGGGAAATTCACAGTATTTGTGATGCTCATCGTTTGAGGCGACACAGACAGGGTGGCATCAGTGGAGAAACAGAAGTCATTGTCTTTCCTGTTGAATTTTGATGTTGAGTTTTTGCCCCGACAAAGTGATGTTAGGATATAGAAGTGCATTTGTGCTGACTACATTACGTTGTTACAGGTGTCAAGCTTATGGGCATGTTGCAGCAGTGTGTAGGAGGGAGGTTCCTAGGTGTGAGGAGTATGCAGAAGGGCAGGAGACAAAATAATGTATAGCATTGGGGAAAGTAGTGGTATGTGTTAATTGTGGGGGTGTCCATGGGGCTGGGGATCAGAAATGTCCTGTGCGAGAGAGGCAGGTTGAGGCTTCCAGGGTTAGAGTCGTGAAGAAGTTGTCATACGCTGAGGCAGTGAAGAAAGTAGAGGAAGATGGATCAAAGGGGAGGGATCCTGAGCGGAGTGGTGTGAGTAGTAGATTTGTACCAGTACCAGAGGGATAAAACAATTGATATGTTTCAGTAAGGTTTTTGGGCATTTATGGCAATGGTTATCAACTGTATTGCAGGGATGGATTGTGAGTTGCAGAAAATAGAGGTTGCAGAAAGGTTTTTGAGTGTGCGAGACTTGACATCAGAAGAGTTACAGGGTGTGTTAAGTGGTGGTGTCCCATCCTTCAAGGCTGTCGGCCTGAAGTAGGACTAAATCGATTTAAATAGTGGAGTATGGTATTTATTATTTTTAGTGTGTAGTGTTTAAAAACATTTTTTTTTTAATTAAGCAAAGTATAAGGTGATGCAACGTGTATTGGATGCCAACCGCCGTTAAACCTAATCGAAGAAGAAGAATTCTAGATGGCCAGATTGATAGCAAGAATGACAAACTCGTCGTTAAATAAATTGCACCGTTAAATAAATTGCACCAATGCATCCCATCCAAAAGTGAGACTGTTCCTCAACATTAAATCCCTGGCAAGGTTACATAATGGAATAAGAGTTTGTGTTGACCATTAAGTGTATTTATAAACCATTATTCAGCCAAGCTTAATAGGCTTACAATTTGGCAAGCATCAATTTAAACCATTACTGTTTCTTAATGTAATAAAAAAAAAATGGTTAAAGTAATTGACCCATTGTCAAATGCAACATTAAATGATTCAACAAGTATGTTTTTTTTTTATGTGAACCATTTGTTAACCCGTTTTTGCCATTGGGCCTGGGCATCACACTCCAGATCTTTATTGCCGAGTTGTGGCAATGAGGTGGTCAGTTTTCAATTGGCTAACACTGATCATGAGGTTTGTGCAGGCTGAAATACAGTACAGTGCATTGGGATGCTATTGGAAACTTGTCCACCAGCATGGTAACAGGTATTTGTTGTTACACCCCTGTACTTAGACTGCAATTACCACCAGTTACATATTACTACAGTGTATTACAATACTTTGTGTAATTACACTGTAATAAGGACCCCTTAAAATTAAGTTAAACATTTTCTTCCACGTTTCTTCTATTAGAATATTGTGTGTAATCTGTATATAGACCCTCATAAAACTGACTATCCTACCTATCCTTGACTTCGGTGATGTCATTTGAAAAATAGCCTCCAACACTCTACTTAGCAAACTGGATGTAGTCCATCACAGTGCCATCCATTTTGTCACCAAAGCCCCATATGCTACCCACCACTGCGACCTGTATACTCTCGTTGGCTGGCCCTCACTACATATTCGTCGCCAAACATACTGGGTCCAGGTCATCTATAAGTCTTTGCTAGGTAAAGCCCCGCCTTATCTCAGCTCACTGGTCACCATAGCAACACCCACCCTTAGCACACGCTCCACCAGGTATGTTTCACTGGTCACCCCCAAAGCCAATTCCGCCTTTCCTTCTACTTCTCTGCTGCCAATGACTGGAACGAATTGCAAAAATCACTGAAGCTGGGGACATATCTCCGTCACTAACTTTAAGCATCAGTTGTCAGAGCAGCTTACCGACCATTGCACCTGTACACAGCCCATCTGTAAATAGCCCACCCAACCTTCCCCAAATTGTTATTCATTTCTGCACCCCAGTATCTCTACTTGCACATCATCATCTGCACATCCATCACTCCAGGGTTAATGCTAAATTGTAATTATTTTGCCACTATGGCCTATTTATTGCCTTACCTCCCTAATCTTACTACATTTGCACACTGTACATAGACTTTTTCCTATTGGTGTTATTGACTGTACGTTTGTTTATCCCATGTGTAACTCTGTGTTTTTGTCACACTGCTTTGCTTTATCTTGGCCAGGTCGCAGTTGTAAATGAGAACTTGTTCTCAACTGGCGTACCTGGTTAAATACAGATGAAATTACAATTAAAAAAATTAAATAGAGTGAATGTTTGAATGCATCCCACATGCGACGACATGCACACAAGAAAAGCTACATCAATGCACCCCTCCAAGACACAAATCTCATATTTCCATTGCATTTCTTATGAGGCGAAATCAGCCATTTAAAAAAAAATAGCTTCACAGAAAAGAGAAATTTCTCAAGCAAGAATTTTTCTGAAACTGTCGGAGTAGTTTGAGTAGGGAGGGGTGTTGTAACTCTAGGGGTCATGGGATCACATTCCCATAGTGTGATTGTCATGAGACGGGGTGATCTCTCTCTATATTCACCCCCAAAGACCCCTTTTTGCCCAACCCTCATATCATGAGTCATAAACCTTTCAGGAATCAGGGAAGGGACTGTTGTTTCTGGCCAACCAGGAATAATTATAGGCAGATGGAATCAGACAGACAACTGACTTGTCTTCCTGCTCTTCTGAGATATTGCTGACAGAGTGTTCACTAGGATGTATAAACAAAAAGGAAGCAGTCACACCAGGAAAAGTTTGAAATCTGTCCCTCAAGAGACACGACCGAGGTCATGTGGTGTGTCTAATAAAAGGTTTCCTTGTTCAACATCCCATGATGCTGGACAGGAAAAAACCCAACTCCCTCTCACAAGAATGTTCGTAACACAGACAAACGATTAAGCATAGATTTTTTAACTCCATCCCCCATGATGAGGCCATCGTAAGAGTCACACCCACCCTAATAAAAACTGCTCCCTGGCAGTTGTAAATGGAGATAAACTCAGCTGAAGGACAGACAGGAGACTGGGAAAATACCTGTCGAATAAGAAGACTAAAAACAGAGGGTCTGTTCAGGGGGGACCATGCTATGGCTTCCCAACTACACCGACTAATGGAAAATGGAACAGACTTTGAGGAGAAAGAGACATCTTACAAGACGGAGAGAGGAGTGTAGGCATTTTGAGTTGTCAGTCTTGAATTGAAGCTTTAGGAAACGGCCTCTGAACTCAGAGGCACATCTTCCTCACAGAGAAACATAATACTGACCAGGACTAAAGAAAAATGGACAGACCTTAACACTTAGCTGAAAAACCAAATGGCCCACGTGTGGGGTCTTACACACCTTCATACCATGTGCTGCAACACAAAGTTGACTCAACCCCATCCAACACCTTTGAGATGAATTTGAACGCCGACTGTGAGCCAGGCCTAATCGCACAGCATCAGTGGCCCGACCTCACTAATGCTCGTGGCTGAATGGAAGCAAGTCCCGACATCTAGTGGAAAGCCTTCCCAGAAGGCTTCCAAAAGGCAGGCATCAGCAGCTTGTGTGCATAGAGGCCTGGGGATTCTGAAAGTGTTTGTTAATTAATGGTCAATTACCAAGAAACCAGCAGTCATTTGCATGATTTCATGACCGCCACAACTGATACCATTCCATTCAATAATTTAAAAAAAGACAATACAAGTCTCTAGTAAAATATTTATGCCGAGTGCCAGGGCTCTCTATTCAGAGACATCAGTATCAAGCCCATCCGTCAGTCTGGACTTAATCACATCATCTTGCAAGTCTGTATTAATAGTAATCCCTAGGGATGTGCATCTTTTCCATACGTGTTTCTGTGAACACATACACAGTGTCACTGTTCTATAACCAATGGCAGTTAGGATAGGTAATATCTGACACAAACGGGTACTATGTTGAACATGTCAGATTAAACCTAACCCATCTGGCAAAAGCATATCCAGACCATGTGTAGATATAGGCAGAGTTGAGGCACATGGAATGAAAAGGGTGTAATTATTGCTGGACATTTGTGCTGTACTGTATTATTAGTAATCCCTAGGAGTGTGCATCTTTCCCTTTCAAGGCAATTTGATACGTTGGCTATCAAGATACATTGGCTCCGATAAAATACAGGAACGATACGTATAAGTATGAAACGATTAGGTGCGAATTGGTTTGATTTGAGATTGATGCAAACTCGTTCCATGCAATAAGATACGATTCCATGCATTAACATCTGTTGCAAAAACACATTTTTCCATTGTAAATTAAAATCTGCTGCTGATGGAGCTCCCGAAGCCACTCCTGCGTTGTCTTGGCTGTCTACTTAGGGTCGTTGTCCTGTTGGAATATTAACCTGCTCCAGAGCGCTCAGCACCTCAGATTGGGGCAAAGGTTTTCATCAAGAATCTCGCTGTACTTTTCTCCGTTCATCTTTCCTTCGATCCTGACTAGTCTCCCAGTCTCTGCCTCAGAAAAACATCCCCACAGCATGATGCTGCCACCAACACCGCTTCCGAGTGTATTACTCGCTAATGTTCAGTCTCTGGACAATAAAGTAGACCAGCTCAGGGCGAGGATCTCGTTCCAGAGAGACATCAGGGACTGTAACATACTCTGTTGTCTCACAGAATCATGGCTCTCTCGGAATATACTGTCTCTGTCCATATAGCCAGCTGGGTTCTCAGTTCATTGTGCAGACAGGAATAAAGAACTCTCCGGGAAGAAGCAATGTGGGGGTGTACGCTTCATGATTAACTACCCAGGGTGTGATTGTGATAACATACACGTATGTATGTACTATGTAGGCACCTGTGCAGAGCCATAAGGGAGACTAAGCATCTACTACCACAATCAGATAAGGGGGTGCAATGTAGAACCTCTTGTCTCCCCAACTTTGATTCTGAAATCCCCATCACCCGCTAATTAACTTGTAGTTCTTGCAGATTAAATGTTTGAGCTTGTGACGTCTCAATCAATATTTGTTTACGAATTAGCTATGACATGAATATTTAGCATTATTAATAACCTAGCTAATTCCATAGGTTGTCACTCAACTAATTAAAGCCTAATATCGCGCAAGGTCCTGCGTAGAGATGTGCAAGAACAGGCTGCCTACCTAGTGTTGGTCAGCATTTAAAGTTGGGCAGTGTGCAGTTTGACCACAGCAGGCTACTGAGATTGCCTGGGGCATGCAAAATTACTTGTAGATCAATGACTATCAGCAGTTAAATGCTTAGTTCGACACTGGAGATGAGGTTTTAATGGGAATTGTTGTGTTTGTGTTTATAACAAATGTCTGTGTTCTATTTATGTGCTGTTCTATAAACCAATTTCTGTGTTCATTCAAGTGGCTGACTGTACAAATCACCTATCATTAGCTGCAATTTGGCAGTACACCCAGACTGTTTTGAGAACAAAAGATCTCAGTTTCAAGGTCTCAGCTTAGAGAGAAGCTCCGTGAGGTGTTGGTAGGTCACATGAATGAAACAAAACTGTAATGATTAATTAATTATGCTAAATCATGCAAATATAACTTGTCTGTGTATAGCCATATATAAGACAACTGTTGGGACAGCCCAGGCACAGCTCCTGATTGACATGTGTACTATGGTGCATTGAGTTGGTTGGAACCTCTCCAGCGCGCTGACAAACAATGATTAATTTAAGATTGACTTCAAGTGTCCCTGTGTAAGAATTTTTCAACAACAAGGTATTTTCAGGAGGTAGAATAAAAAAAAATGTATGAGCAAGAATAAAAATGGTGAATCAGCAATTCATAATGTTTGATTGAATACATTTTCTGACAGATGCATGCCACATATGGACAGGTTTGGGGTCTACGGACCAATGCACTTGACTAGAATCTTAAACATTTGAATCGTGACGATTCGTATCGGTGAATGTTACATCCCTAGTAATCCCCTCATTGTGGATACGTTGAGTGCCAGGTCTCTCTGCATCTGAACACATACACAGTGTCACTGTTCTATTACCAATGGCAGTTAGGGATAGGTGATATTAAGCTTTATTAATTTAAATCGGCTTTAGAATATCCCCTCCTCTCTTCTCCAGACCATTTCCGGAGACCTTCTCCCTTACCTCACCTCGCTCATCAACTCATCCCTGACCGCTGGCTACGTCCCTTCCGTCTTCAAGAGAGCGAGAGTTGCACCCCTTCTGAAAAAACCTACACTCGATCCCTCCGATGTCAACAACTACAGACCAGTATCCCTTCTTTCTTTTCTCTCCAAAACTCTTGAACGTGCCGTCCTTGGCCAGCTCTCCCACTATCTCTCTCAGAATGACCTTCTTGATCCAAATCAGTCAGGTTTCAAGACTAGTCATTCAACTGAGACTGCTCTTCTCTGTATCACGGAGGCGCTCCGCACTGCTAAAGCTAACTCTCTCTCCTCTGCTCTCATCCTTCTAGACCTATCGGCTGCCTTCGATACTGTGAACCATCAGATCCTCCTCTCCACCCTCTCCGAGTTGGGCATCTCCGGCGCGGCCCACGCTTGGATTGCGTCCTACCTGACAGGTCGCTCCTACCAGGTGGCGTGGCGAGAATCTGTCTCCTCACCACGCGCTCTCACCACTGGTGTCCCCCAGGGCTCTGTTCTAGGCCCTCTCCTATTCTCGCTATACACCAAGTCACTTGGCTCTGTCATAACCTCACATGGTCTCTCCTATCATTGCTATGCAGACGACACACAATTAATCTTCTCCTTTCCCCCTTCTGATGACCAGGTGGCGAATCGCATCTCTGCATGTCTGGCAGACATATCAGTGTGGATGACGGATCACCACCTCAAGCTGAACCTCGGCAAGACGGAGCTGCTCTTCATCCCGGGGAAGGACTGCCCGTTCCATGATCTCGCCATCACGGTTGACAACTCCATTGTGTCCTCCTCCCAGAGCGCTAAGAACCTTGGCGTGATCCTGGACAACACCCTGTCGTTCTCAACTAACATCAAGGCGGTGGCCCGTTCCTGTAGGTTCATGCTCTACAACATCCGCAGAGTACGACCCTGCCTCACACAGGAAGCGGCGCAGGTCCTAATCCAGGCACTTGTCATCTCCCGTCTGGATTACTGCAACTCTCTGTTGGCTGGGCTCCCTGCCTGTGCCATTAAACCCCTACAACTCATCCAGAACGCCGCAGCCCGTCTGGTGTTCAACCTTCCCAAGTTCTCTCACGTCACCCCGCTCCTCCGCTCTCTCCACTGGCTTCCAGTTGAAGCTCGCATCCGCTACAAGACCATGGTGCTTGCCTACGGAGCTGTGAGGGGAACGGCACCTCAGTACCTCCAGGCTCTGATCAGGCCCTACACCCAAACAAGGGCACTGCGTTCATCCACCTCTGGCCTGCTCGCCTCCCTACCACTGAGGAAGTACAGTTCCCGCTCAGCCCAGTCAAAACTGTTCGCTGCTCTGGCCCCCAATGGTGGAACAAACTCCCTCACGACGCCAGGACAGCGGAGTCAATCACCACCTTCCGGAGACACCTGAAACCCCACCTCTTTAAGGAATACCTAGGATAGGATAAAGTAATCCTTCTCACCCCCCCCCTTAAAAGATTTAGATGCACTATTGTAAAGTGGCTGTTCCACTGGATGTCATAAGGTGAATGCACCAATTTGTAAGTCGCTCTGGATAAGAGCGTCTGCTAAATGACTTAAATGTAAATGTAAATGTAAAATAAGGCTGTAACATAAGAAAAATGTGAAAAGGTCTGAATACTTTCCAAATGCACTGTAAATTATGTTTCACAATTTGGTTATCAAATGTATCAAAGTAATGACGTGGGTTTACGTGAGGGCATGTCTGCATGATGCTGATGCGGGCCCCCTTGCTGGTATACTCTATACATGTTCAGGTCAAACTGGACATCTCTCGAACAACTGCAGCAGACAATCATATGAGGTGGTATTGACTTGGAGGGCCTGTGACAGGGTGATATAATAGACAGCCAAGTAGTAAATTGCATTTTGTTCTACAGAAAGGACAAAGCTTTTGCTAATTCACTTCATAACCAAAACGGACTCTAGTAGTTATATCTGCTTGGCTGGGGAATTAGACTAGTTTATCAAGCAGGTTATTTTTGAATACAACTTTTCACTTAACACACACTACCTGTTGTTGTTGATGAAGCAGTCTGTGTCGTCAGAACAGTAACTGTCAGAGGCCTCGGTGTTGGAGTGTCTTTTTCATAGGAATCGACGGATACTCTGGCAACAACGAAGGTGTCACACAGGTACTTGTGTCACATGACACTTATTCTGAGGTCTTGCCTGACAAACTGAAAATAGCACGTAAACAGTGAATTAAATTATTTTTGGAGGTCGCTAAACCATTCCTAAAAATGTTATGATACCCACCTTTGCGCCTTCTGGTAGGTCCTGGCATCCGTTCATGACTAGGGGATCAGTCTAGCACCCAATTGTGCACTTTGTTTAACAGAAAAGGGGTCAACGATTGTCATAGCGCGATAAATAATGTGATCTCATATGGAAGCTAATTCTATGCCTTACAAATGAAGACTGACTGGCTCGAGATCGGATTAGACTCAGGCCGGCGATGCAATTACACTATGCAACCAACTGTGACATGTTTTGCTATGGCCCTGGGTTGGTTTGAGTTTGTTGCTGTTAGTTACACATGACAGACGAGTACCACCATAGCTGCATCCGATATTGATTTGTGCCCTAGATATGGGTTGACCCTCGGAGGGTAACGTGACTGTTTCATCTGAATTACACTAACTTAGTGGCATGGAAATACGATGACATTGCTAAAATATGCAAATAACTAGTAGGAAACAACATTCCCATATCATGTTGTATGAGGATTCTGTGTTATGCACTATAGCCCGTTACCATATATGTGATTGAATATTATTTGCTGTTGGCTTGTGTGGGTATATGTGTTATGCAACATAGCTGACTTGAGACATTGTTAACAGTTTCAGGGCCATGGGCCTTTCTCATGATGGAAAAATACAGAATAACATGACATGAACTGTGCAATGAGTAGGGAGGGGGCACATTCAGAACGTAGTGTTGTGAGAACAACCGGCCTTTTGTTAGATAACAGGAGCCAGGTGCCTGATAACTGTATATTCTACACAACTACAACGACTGACCGCTGAAGCGCTTAGGGGGCTGGTACCAGCTCGTGCGCCAACAATCAACGATAGGCTAGGTGAGTCTAAACCACGCCCAGTCTCTACTCTGTGACAGGCCGGCTCGGAAGCAGGAACTACCTCTGTTCAGAGTATATTATAATATCTTTGTCAGGAACAAGTCAGTTCTCTGTTTTGTCCTGCGAGGTGTGACAGAGAGCCCGTATATACGAAAATTGCATTTACCATTTATTGCTTAGCTAATAAAAAATACATAGCATACAATACGGTGACTCAATGTCATTTATCCTGATATCAGATTCGATTGATGCAACCCTAATAGTTGTAAAATGTAATTTAGAGAGTTGGAAATGTTGACATTAGTTACTAACAAAGTTCATTAAAAAAAGCTAGCAATGCTAATGTTAGCTAGCTAAAATATAGTGGCCCCCTCAATCGTAGTTAGCTGGCTAAAGTTATACTGCATCTAAAGTCAATTTGGCGACATCACAATCACAACAAAAGGTTTTCCTACTAATCATTTTCCTACTTTTTAAATGTTTGTGTTTCCAAGCCAAATCCTAGTTGTATTGAGCTAGCTAGCTACCTTAACTAGCTGGCTAACATCAGCTATGCTAGCGGTGATAATGATTGTCAAAATATACATAACCATCGGACTATGGTCTATTATATATTGGCACGGTTTCGACTTCGTTTTGGGCCTAACACCAGTGCCAATATATCCTCCAAACACCGGCATTATCACTTATACTCACCACCACTAGGGACCAACGAGCCCTAACCATCTATTCTGCATGATAGGGTCCTTTAGCAGGGCTGGCAAATGATTTGGCTGTGGATCCTGCTGGAAGTATGCATTACATGGTCAATTCATATAGGGCTTTTCAGTCTAAAACGTCCGTGATCCTTTGAACGTGTTGGGGGCAATGAAACAACAGAGCCCCATTGAATGAAGGAAAGCAACGTAGGCGAAGGGGACATTTGAACATGGAGCATGATTTGATGACAATTGTAATCCAAACCCAACCTTCATTTACTCATGGTGACGAACTGAGGTTCCAAACTCAGTTTTAGACCAGACTGCCTTTATGACCAAAATATTTCCTATTTACACTTTAGTCAAATTTGACACTAGAATAAATGCTTTTGGCTCATATTGATGCCACATAATCCCCTTGAAAATGGCCTAGTTGGTTTTTAGTGGGAGTCCCTCTTTCACAATCTCCCCCTGAAGGTCCGATAAGAGGTTACACAAACCGGTTGAGTGTGTATAATAAATATTTATGCAACTTGTACCTCCCCTCAAAGATATTACAAGCAGACTGTAGATAGGCAACTATGTTCTTTGGCTTGTCATTTTTATCTCAGAATTTGTTTTTCTTAAAAGACAAAACAAGCTTTACCTTGATAAAGTCCTTCTATATCAGAAAGAGGATGTCATACTGGTCTCCCAGGGTGGACCACTCTCATACAGTGATTTCAGAAAGTATTCACATCCCTGGACACGTTGTTACAGCCTGAATGAAACATTTATTGACATTGTTTCCATTGAATCCATTAAAAAGTGATGTTTTTTTTGTCTGGCCTTAAAAAAAAAAAAATGAATAAAATAAAATTGGCCATGCAGCATTTATGGTGATATGGCCTACGGAGAAGTCAGGGCATTCATACTTCTTGCGCGTCGCAGAGCTGTTGTCAAGGAAGTGAGTTTGTGTTTATACAGGATGTATCACCGCCACCGATCGGCAACAAATCATGTCAACGTGGAACTATACAGAGCCCTCCGCATTGATACAAAATTTGGGAGGCGCATGGCGATGTGGAACAGAGCTTGTTTTTGGCCTCTGGGGGCTCAGCAATTGTGTCACACCCTCCTACCACATTTTTGGATCAACCATAAATTGGCTTTTAGTGTAGGCCTTTGCAATGGATTAGTTCACTGTCATTGTTTTAGTCGAGCAGTGAACCATCTCGGGCGACCAACAGCCTAACGATCGACTATTGGGGTCAACCCTAATTTATTTAAATTTACTGATTTCCTTATGAACTGTACCTCAATAAAGTCTTTGAAATTGTTGCATGTTGTGTTTATATTTTTGTTCAGGATATCATAACGCACTACCATTTTTTTTTACAGCTGAAGCAAGCACACATTTCTTAAATTGACCATTTTTTAATAGGTCGTTTTATACCATTTTATAGGTCGTTAAGCCATGCTAAACCGCTTCCACATTAAACGTCTTAGAATGTCCCAAATGTTTAATTGTTAACAAGATTAGAAGTAATGTATTTTGTAAATCACAGAGCATAAGGGCGAAGACCAAGAAGGCGGAATCACTTTCCTTAAACGTATTCATACGTTTATTCACATGTACGCTCAATTCATATGATCCTACATTTCTTGATTCTCTGAACAGCATATTGTTCAAATTAACTGAATTCCATCTGGTTATTTGAACAGACATGAATGCCATGGGAGAAATCTAATAAAACCAACTACAATCCACATGCAACCAAGGCTCTCCAGTATATAATCTCTGATTACAACCTCATTGATGCCTGACGAGCACATAATCCTAAATAAAAAAAAACAGTACACTTTCTCCTCAAACAGGCATATAACATTCTCACAAATCGATTTCATACTATTATCTACACCTGCATTTTATTTCATTAAGGAAATAGAAATTCAACATATGAGCATGTCTGACTACCACGCTTACTACTGCCAACTTCAGAATCTCCTAGAAGAATCACAAGATGGCGTTTCAACGTTTCTTTACTAAAAAAATCCAGAATTCTTTGATCAATTTGAAATTAAATTAATTCATAATGACCAATAAAAGATTTCAGTCGATGACCCCTGGATTCTATGGAATGCCACCAAAGATTTTATTAACAATAAGGCAACTGCATTTGGATCGAATAAATCACAATTAACATTTAGAAATCGGATTTCTTTAACTGTGTTAGAGCGTTCTCCACAAACTCTTTAGACCAGGTAACCATTTTTCCAAAGTCAAGACAGAACTTAATTTATTGATTAGACAGAGAGCATAATTTGCCATCAATAGAGTAATACTCAACCATTATTTCCATGGTAATCGTCCCAGTTGTTTACTAGCCAACAAGCTAAGTAGTAACGATCAATTGGCTGATATTAGCAACTACTGAATCTGAAACACGGTAATTACTATCAGAACACAAAATAATTCAAGATTCTCTCGCTTCTATAAAGACCTGTACACCTCAGATTGCTCCTTAACGCATCGAAGATCATAGCTTGAGCTCAATGCAGCTTCGTCTATAAAACGTATCTAATCAAAATCAGTCCTAATGCCCCTCAAGGCACCGGTGGAGGACTCCATCTCTCCTTATGGAATCCCAATAGTTCCCATTTAAAATATTTGAGAGTAGAAAGCTCCCCTTCTGGCTATTGGGATCAAATTCATATTGCGGTACAAAGAGGGAAAGACATAGGACTATCCGTGCCAAGCTTTCAATTTTATTTCCAGGCACTGGCATTTCGCCACATCCTAAATTGGTTAAGACATGATTCTTCTGCACACCGGCTGAGTATAGAGAGACATACGGTGTCTGCTATTGCCCTGGAAGAGGTAGTCTTCACTCACACGGTATATCCCTTCAACAATGTAAACTACACTTTGGTCCCATTATTGCTCACACAATTTATATTTGGCGCAAAATGGAAAAAACAATGTAACTGGGAATCAAAATGGCATGCCCATACGCCAACATTCCACAATAATGCCTTGCCATCTGGAGGACGGCCTTTTGCGTCACCCCAATAGTCCAAAGGTGGAATCCGTACCCTTATCGATATCATGAACAATAATGATTTGAGAACATTCCAAAATGTGAAAGATACATTCACATTACAGGGCAATTCCAGTTATGCTGGCCTATGTAGTCCCTTGGGAAACCCAACTACTGAAACTTCCAATGATGGGATTCATAAATAAATTATCTGGGCTCCGAAAGGACTGCTCTCTATAATACACTGAGTATACAAAACATTAAAAACATTGCTCTTTCCATGACAGACTGACCATGTGAAAGAGCAGGTGTTCCTAATGTTTTCCACACTCAGTGTATTAATTAATGGTGCAATTACGTCATATATTAATCTATGCCGCTTATAGTAATTAAGTTTAAGGCCCAGTGCAGTCAAAGTTCAGATTTTCCTGTGTTCTGTATAATTTTTGTATAACGGCTGATGACAAGAACACTGTAAAAGTGTGAAAAAGAATGTGATCAGTGTTATTTCCCGATAGTTGCTGGTTGAAAAATACAACCCAGGACCTTCTATTCAGCAGGTTTTGTATGGGTTGTGGCTCGCCTCGTGTTTTGGCTAAGTTATTAGACCAATAATAAAAATAGATTTCCAAACCTCTGCAAATAACAGTTAGTTTTCAAGTTGCATATCCCTCCCATTAGGCCTCTCTGCTTCCTTCCACAATCCTGACTGTGATTAATGCACCACTCTGGTCCCCTTTCCCCGTTCCACACCCAGACAGTCCTAGCAAAATGCTTGCTTGAGAAATAAATTGTACTAAAAAGCTATTTCTTTATTAAAAAAAAAAATTAAATGTAAAACTCCTTGTTACCCAGAAATGATTTGATATTGAGCCAAATACAGCTGCAGTTGGCCTAGGGATAGTTCAGTGAAATGCATGCCAAGGCTCAAGCAAGGCTACTTAACAGTGAAATATAGATTTAAATATTTGTTTCCTTACCTTGAAAGCAGCCTAATTTCCTGCCAAAATCATCACCCTTTCTTTGTTTAAACCAAGTAATTGGTAAGCAATTAGGCAACACAATCCATTTAAGAGATCAATAGGGCATTATATTTAAAACATGCTAAACGAGGGAGATTGACTTGCATTAGTTTTTGCTCTGAAAATGCACATTTTACCAATTGTTGGCAGTGGTAGTTTAACAAAACCGAATAGTGGATTGCAGTCACTCCTTGTCCATAGACTGCTTCGAAGGTAAGAAGAAAAATATCAAAATGTCATTTTGCTGAACTCTCTATTTAATGTCATAGTTCTTTTTCCTTACACATTTAACATATGTTTGGATGTCTCATCTTCAATATGTACATTTGTATGCTGCTCTAGTAATCTCAACAATCCACAATATAATTATTTACAAAATAAAAGGGTATTTTGAACCTCTGAGTACATTCTACAGAAAAGTGATTGGGGGGGGGGGAGAGACATTCTTCTCGCTGTGAAAGGAGATAAGTCTTTCGGCAGATTACAGACAGGCTCACTTTAGTCTCTCCAAAGCCTGTGGATAATACTTGAGGAAGATTCTGCTGACTATGTCGTAGGTGTCACCCTGTGGTTTGGAGGGGTACTTCCGCTTGTTGAAAACAAAGCCCTTCTCCACCTGGAGGACGGCCTGGTTGAAAGCGTCTTGCCTGAAGGGTCGGCCTCTCTCCAGGCACTCCACCAGGGTGTTGACAAACAGGCTCCATCGCTGGGAATAGTAGTCTTCCATCAGGCCACCCCACTCCTTGCTGGCATAGTCCAGAATGTTGCCCTCGGGCCCCCACAGGGTGATCTGGTTTCGGGCGTTCATGTCGTACAGCCGCGCCTCCGCCTCATCCAGGGCCAGGGAGCGTGCCTGCTCCAGCCACGTCCCCAGCAGGAAGTGGCCGTCACTGGACAGCAGGCGCTCAAGCTCAGGGAGGAGGTCGTACACCAGCACGCCCCCCGCCGTCAGGAGTTCCGGAAGCTTCTGAGCCTGGAAGGCATCCCGGATCTCGTGGTAGTAGTCGGTGGTGAGAAGCTGCAGAACCTCTCGGGTGACATCCACCAGGTCGTATCGAAACGTCTCTTGGGCCATGAGAGGCCAGGCCGCCTGGTACAACAGCCTCCAAGCCTCGTACAGGTCGGCCCGCTGGTACCACACCTCTGTGGTCTTGTGCAGCGAGGGCCGGTGCACCAGTGGACTCTTGTTGTGGTTCTTGTAGTGGGGCACGGTGCAGTTGTAAACGCTACCAAAAAGCAGTCTCCAGGCGGCTGTCAGGTTCTCGTGGGTGCTGCCGTAGCGGCGAACCGCATACAGCGACACCCACTTGGCCAGGTTGACTGGCTCTTTGCGCCACGCCAACTCGCTCATCAGCTCGTACACCACAGGGTTCTGCTCGATGCCCTCCGGTGCCAGCCCGAGCCCAACCAGGGTGGAGTTGGGGAAGGCGAGAGCATCGAAAGGCCCTGAGTTGATGCTCTCCACCGTGCCAAAAAGCCCGCTATTGCCGCCAAAGTTGTGAAGCATGCACCATATGAAGGGCTGGCCGTAGAAAGACTTGGTTAAGGAGAAAGCCGGCGTGGACTCTGCAAACAAGTCCAGCACGATCATCCGACCGATGGGCACTCCGTGCAGAAGGGCCTGAATCTGGGCAGGCTTCCAGAATGCTGTGTCAAACACAAAGAGCCAGCCCTGCATCAGCCAAATGGCCCGGGGATCCACTGGAGACAAAAAAAGATTTTGGGGTGAGAGAGAAGAAAGGCAGAGCTCTTGATATGGCTAGGAGTATGGGCAAGGGGTCTGTGTACAACCCCCACAGGTGGTACTATGGCAGGGCACCCTGGGGTTATGAAAGTAGGACGATTACAGTAATTACGACCCAATCTATACTGCCATTTTAACATCCGCTAACTGTTGTGGCCGGAATTCCCGGAAGAAAAACTACTTAACACATTAGAGGGTAACAAAGCTAGTGTCAGCTAATTAACAGACAACGTTTTTTTTTTACGGCGTTCGGCATGCAAGTCTCACCAGAGGTCATGGTGTCGAAGACTGCGCGGCTGACCGAGGACAAGTAGGTGGGGTCCGAGGAGGTCGGCGTCATCTCGTTGAAGGTGTCTGTGTTGTAGATGTGGTCTGTGCCAAATTGCTTGACCAGCTGGGACAGGAACAGGGAGCCAATCGAATGGAAGAGGGGGTCACGGGGGTCCAGGGTATATGCGCAGGAGTAGCTGCAGTTGAAATGGCTCCAGGGCGCCAATTTGGTCACGTTGGCTTTCGGAAAGAGTCTGGAAAATGGAACAAACAAGGACTGAACAATCCAGGAAAACAATGTTGCTGAGCACATTGATCTTAACTGATTCAAATACCTCCAAATGGCTATTTATTTTGTATTCCAACAGCAGCAAAAATATAGAACGGAAGCTATGGATGGATGAAACGGTTTTGAATAAGCAGTCATACCTGACGATGCCCTGAGGCACAATCCCAGAGAAAGCCGGCAGGACAGGCATCATTCCAAAGGATCTCATTCGGTCTAAAATCTTGAACTGGAGTGCAGAAGAAATATACAACATATATATCATTATTATTCCAAATGCAGGAGGGAACGAATGTGTGTATGGAGACCAATCAAAATGTTAGTACTTGAAGGTAGAGCTGCTTCACATGCCAGGACTGTGGTAGGGGTCCGCCCCACTGGAACAGGTTCCCCATACGGTTCCAGGCTAGGAAGGCGGGGCCAGTGAAGAAGTGGTCAATTTCAGTCTGGTTCAGCCCCAGTGAGAGGTACACCTAATCCATCAAAAACAGCTAGATGTCAGAGTTGTTCTAAAATACAATACAGTTAAGACAAAATGTGTGTTTAAATAGGAAAAAGTTAGCAACAAATTACTTTGCACTTTTATCTGGCATTACCCCCACCTATTAGTAGGAAATTAGTTGTAATATGCATTCCAGTTTGCTCTACCTCAGCACACACACCACACACACCACACACACCACACACACACACACACACACACACACACACAGGGATCTCATTACCTCTTGCCACAAGGCCTCTTGTCCAGTAAATGCCAAAGGCAGGTTGATGCCATTCAGTGCCATCCAGTCGATCTCTCTCTGCCATCGTGGCCAGTCCCACCACAATGTGGAGTAGCTCTGAGTGCATACGTTCTGATAGTACCTGAATCTAGAAAAAAGAGAAAGGCATTACCAGGGAGCTACACTGGGACATCGGGAAAACATTGGTGTTTAGTTGCTACACTGGACACAATATGTCCTCAATCCCATTGAGCACATTTGGGACCTGTTGGATCGGAGGGTGAGGGCTAGGGCCATTCCCCCCCAGAAATGTCAGGGAACTTGCAGGTGCCTTGATGGAAGAGTGGGGTAACATCTCACAGCAAGAACTGGCAAATCTGGTGCACTCCATGAGGAGGAAATGCACTGCAGTACTTAATGCAGCTGGTGGCCACACCAGATACTTTTGATTTTGGACCCAGCCCATACCTTTGATCAGTGACACATTATTCCATTTCTGTTAGTCACATGTCTGCGGAACTTCTTCAGTTTATGTCTCAGTTGTTGAATCTTATGTCCACACAAAAATGTACACGTCAAGTTTGCTGACAATAAAAGCATTTGACAGTGAGATGATCCTTCTTTTTTTGCTGAGTTTATATATTTTTGTCTCTACAACAACTGTCAAGTTCAGTCATGGTGTGGTGCTCAGTACCTGGATGTGCAAACTACAAGCAAGCACAGGCTGCTGGGTTAACATTTCATTGGTTGCCTTACTAAGAAGTCGAGCAGAGGTAACGTAGTGTTTATCTAAACCAAAATCTAGCTAGCTTTCATAATATGCTGGCTAAACATTCCGAAGCAAATCAATGGAATTAGCCAGCTGCTATCTGGCAATGTGATTTGTAACTTTGCAAGCAAATGTAAGCTACCGGACCATATCTATCTATTAGCTAGCCAACTAACTACTGTAGAGGCTAACTTGACTGGCCTGTGTGTTCGATTAACATCTGCAGTGACATCAACCGATCCCATTAACATCTGCAGTGACAACATCAAGCTCAGCACCAGGAACTAGCGCAAGTCACCTTTGCTAAATATTTCCTTGACTCTGTGATGAGCAAATAAATAGTGTATTCAGAAAGTATTCAGACCCCTTGATTTGTTCCACATTTTCTTACGTTACAGCCGTATTCTAAAATTGATTCAATAAAAAAAAATATATATATATCCTCAATCTACACACAATACCCCATAATGACAAAACGAAAAACAGGTTTAGACATTTTTTTTAAATATATATAAATTAAATACATTTACAGTGGGGCAAAAAACTATTTAGTCAGCCACCAATTGTGCAAGTTCTCCCACTTAAAAAGAAGAGGCCTGTAATTTGTCATAGGTACACTTCCAACTATGACAGACAAAATGATAAGGAAAAAAATCCAGAAATTCACATTGTAGGATTTTTAATGAATTTATTTGCAAATTATGGTGGAAAATAAGTATTTGGTCACCGACAAACAAGCAAGATTTCTGGCTCTCACAGACCTGCTTCTTTAAGAGGCTCCTCTGTCCTCCACTCGTTACCTGTATTAATGGCACCTGCTTGAACTTGTTATCAGTATAAAAGACACCAGTCCACAACCTCAAACAGTCACACTCCAAACTCCACTATGGCAAAGACCAAAGATCTGTCAAAGGACACCAGAAACAAAATTGTAGACCTGCACCAGGCTGGGAAGACTGAATCTGCAGTAGGTAAGCAGCTTGGTTTGAAGAAATCAACTGTGGGAGCAATTATTAGGAAATGGAAGACATACAAGACCACTGATAATCTCCCTCGATCTGGGGCTCACGCAAGAACTCACCCCGTGAGCAAAAATCCCAGAACCACACGGGGGAACCTAGTGAATGACCTGCAGAGAGCTGGAACCAAAGTAACAAAGCCTACCATCAGTAACACACTACGCCGCCAGGGACTCAAATCCTGCAGTGCCAGACGTGTCCCTCTGCTTAAGCCAGTACATGTCCAGGCCCGTCTGAAGTTTGCTAGAGAACATTTGGATGATCCAGAAGAAGATTGGGAGAATGTCATGTGGTCATATGAAACCAAAATATAACTTTTTGGTAAAAACTCAACTGGTGTTTGGAGGACAAAGAATGCTGAGTTGCATCCAAAGAACACCATACCTACTGTGAAGCATGGGGGTGGAAACATCATGCTTTGGGGCTGTTTTTCTGCAAAGGGACCAGGACGACTGATCCGTGTAAAGGAAAGAATGAATGGGGCCATGTATCGTGAGATTTTGAGTGAAAACCTCCTTCCATCAGCAAGGGCATTGAAGATGAACCGTGGCTGGGTCTTTCAGCATGACAAAGATCCCAAACACACTGCCCGGGTAACGAAGGAGTGGCTTCGTAAGAAGCATTTCAAGGTCCTGGAGTGGCCGAGCCAGTCTCCAGATCTCAACCCCATAGAAAATCTTTGGAGGGAGTTGAAGGTCTGTGTTGCCCAGCAACAGCCCCAAAACATCACTGCTCTAGAGGAGATCTGCATGGAGGAATGGGCCAAAATACCAGCAACAGTGTGTGAAAACCTTGTGAAGACTTGCAGAAAACGTTTGACCTCTGTCATTGCCAACAAAGGCTATATAACAAAGTATTGAGAAACTTTTGTTATTGACCAAATATTTATTTTCCACCATAATCTGCAAATACATTCATTAAAAATCCTACAATGTTTTTCCTCCTCATTTTGTCTGTCATAGTTGAAGTGTACCTATGATGAAAATTACCGGCCTCTTATCTTTTTAAGTGGGAGAACTTTCACAATTGGTGGCTGACCAAATACTTTTTTGCCCCACTGTATATATTTTTTGAAAAATGTCTAAACCCGTTTTTCGTTTTGTCATTATGGGGTATTGTGTGTAGATTGAGGATATATATTTATCTATAAGCATTCAGGCACTTTGCTATGAGACTCGAAATTGAGCTCAGGTGCATCCTTTTTCCATTCATCATCCTTGAGATGTTTCTTCTTCAACTTGATTGGAGTCCACTTGTAGTAAATTCAATTGATTAGACAGGAAAACAAAAACATTTCTGCAGCATTGAAGGTCCCCAAGAACACAGTGGCCTCCATTATTCTTAAATGGAAGAAGTTTGCAACCAGCAAGACTCTTCCTAGAGCTGGCTGCCCGGCCAAAATGAGCAATCGAGGGAGAAGGGCCTTGGTCAGGGATCAAGAACCCGATGGTCACTGACAGAGCTCCTCTGTGGAGATGGGAGAACCTTCCATGAGGACAACCATCTCTGCAGCACTCCACCAATCAGGCCTTTATGGTAGTGGCCAGACGGAAGCCACTCCTCAGTAAAAGGCACATGACAGCCGGCTTGGAATTTGCCAAAAGGCCCCTAAAGGACTGACAAGATTCTTTGGTTTGATGAAACCAAGATTGAACTCTTTGGCCTGAATGCCAAGCATCACGTCTGGAGGAAACCTGGCACCATCCCTACAGTGAAGCATGGTGGCAGCATCATGCTGTGGGGATGTATTTCAGCGGCAGGGACTGGGAGACTAGTCAGCATCGAGGGAAAGATGAACGGAGAAAAGTACAGAGAGATCCTTGATGAAAACCTGCTCCAGAGTGCTCAGGCCCTCCGACTGGGGCAAAGGTCCCCCTTCCAACAGGACAACAACCCTAAGCACACAGCCAAGACAATGCAGGAGTGGCTTCGGGACAAGTCTCTGAATGTCCTTGAGTGACCCAGTCAGCCCGGACTTGGAACATCTCTGGAGAGACCTGAAAATAGCTGTGTAGCAACGTTCCCCATCCAACCTGACAGAGCTTGAGAGGATATTCAGAGAAGAAAAATGGGAGAAACTCCCCAAATACAGGTGTGCAAAGCTTGTAGTGTCATACCCAAGAAGACTCAAGGCTGTAATCACTGCCAAAGGTGCTTCAACAAAATACTGAGTAAAGGGTCTGAATTAGAGGTCGACCGATTATGATTTTTCAACGCCGATACCGATTATTGGAGGGCCAAAAAAGCAGATACCGATTTAAAAAAAATAATAAATAAAAAAAATATTAAAAAAAAAAAAAAAAATCGGTCACTTTTTTATTTATTTGTAATAATGAAAACTACAACAATACTGAATGAACACTTATTTTAATTTAACATAATACGTCAATAAAATCAATTTAGCCTCAAGTAAATAATGAAACATGTTCAATTTGGTTTAAATAATGCAAAACTAAGTGTTGGAGAAGAAAGTAAAAGTGCAATATATGCCATGTAAGAAAGCTAACGTTTCAGTTCCTTGCTCAGAACATGAGAACATATGAAAGCTGGTGGTTCTTTTTAACATGAGTCTTCAATATTCCCAGGTAAGAAGTTTTAGGTTGTAGTTATTATAGGAATTATAGGACTATTTCCCTCTATACCATTTGTATTTCATTAACCATTGACTATTGGATGTTCTTATAGGCACTTTAGTATTGCCAGTGTAACAGTATAGCGTCCGTCCCTCTCCTCGCTCCTCCCTGGGCTCGAACCAGCAATACAACAACAGCCACCATCGAAGCAGCATTACCCACGCAGAGCAAGGGGAACAACTACTAGAAGGCTCAGAGCGAGTGATGTTTGAAACGCTATTAGCGCGCGCTAACTAGCTAGCCATTTCACTTCGGTTACACCAGCCTCATCTCACGAGTTGATAGGCTTGAAGTCATTAACAGCGCAATGCTTGACGCACAACAAAGAGCTGCTGGCAAAACGCACGAAAGTGATGTTTGAATGAATGTTTACGCGCCTGCTTCTGCCTACCACCACTCAGTCAGATACTTAGATACTTGTATGCTCAATCAGATTATATGCAACGCAGGACACGCTAGATAATATCAATCATGTGTAGTTAACTAGTGATTATGATTGATTGATTGTTTTTTATAAGATAAGTTTAATGCTAGCTAGCAACTTACCTTGACTTACTGCATTCGCGTAACAGGCAGTCTCCTCGTGGAGCGCAACGAGAGGCAGGTCGTTATTGGGTTGGACTAGTTAACTGTGAGGTTGCAAGATTGGATCCCCCGAGCTGACAAGGTGAAAATCTGTCGTTCTGCCCCTGAACGAGACAGTTAACCCACCGATCTTAGGCAGTCATTGAAAATAAGAATGTGTTCTTAACTGACTTGCCTAGTTAAATAAAAAGGTATAAAAGAAAATAATAATAAAAAAATAATTGTCACGTCGGCGCCCAAAAATACGACATCCGATTATTATGAAATTGAAATTGGCCCCAATTAATCGGTCGACCTCCAGTCTGAATACTTATGTATTTCATTTTATTTTTTTTAATTGCTTTGTTTTTGCTTTGTCATTATTGGGTACTGTGTGTAGATTGATGAGGGGGAACAACTATTTCATTAATTTTAGAATAAGGCTGTAATGTAATAAAATGTGGAAAAGGTGAAGGGGTCTGAATACTTTCCGAATGCACTGTGGACTGCATAAGCATGGTGTGTGTCTTGTGGTAATACATGGTGTGTTATAAGTAGGCTACAACTTCTACTGTAGTATCTGTCTTGTAGCTGCTTAGTTGATTGTTTATGCAAAGCTTGAAGTCTAAATTGGAGAAAATTAGTAAGGAGGAGATGGTGTGGGTGACTGACTGGTGCCTGTTAAGTGTAGGTAGTGTGTGAAGGTTAGTATACATGATCTATTGACACGAGTGGGGTAGGTGGGTGGACATCGTTCTTTGAGTGCGTATTGATGGGGACAAAGTAGCAAAATGTTGGCTAATCACCAACTTGTGTATGTTCTACAGACTAATCCTGCTGCTGACCTTGACACCAGCGTTTGTCATACAGATCCTGTAGTTTCATTGGATGAAAGCTTTCAGCCGGGAACAAGCTCGAGCTCAACATCTGATCTCAGCCAAATCATAATTGACTTACAGTTCACTGTTAATGTCGTGTCATGGGAAAAAACTGCCCCATGCGCTTTACAATCCAACCACTGTTAACATGATGACATTGCTGGGGTTAGCTGATGTGCGACTAATGCACTATGGCTAATTGAAGGGCACAAATGTCCACAGCCCTCACGATAAACAAGGAAAACTCGATTGTAACAACACTCCATTCTTCACGTCCCACTGATTTTCACTTTAACAAGGCCCAGCCACAGCACAAATGTCTACAGCCCTCACGGTAAACAAGGAAAACTAAATTGTAACAATGGCCTGTTCTCCCCCCCCAATTTCACTGTGCCATAAAGCAGCGAAAGAGAGCCCAGAACACTGAACTGGTCATATGAAAATGCTGACACTCCGAAAGAGACTACGCACATATTTCACATGCAGGGTCAAACATAATGTGCAATATTTTTCTTCACACATTCATTACTATTGTCTGTCAATTTAATGAACGAGCATTGATCGTGACAAGACTACATACAGTGGCTTGCGAAAGTATTCACACCACTTGGCATGTATTTTTTTTAGGGGTTTGTATCATTTGATTTACACAACATGCCTACCACTTTGAAGATGCTAAATATTTTCTACTGTGAAATAAACAAAGACAAAAAAACAGAACTTGAGCGTGCATAACTATCCACCCCCCTAAAGTCAACATTTTGTAGAGCCACCTTTTGCAGCAATTACAACTGCATGTCTTTTGGGGTATGTCTCTATAAGCTTGGCACATCTAGCCACATCTAGCCACTGGGATTTTTGCCCATTCTTCAAGGCAAAACTGCTCCAGCTCCTTCAAGTTGGATGGGTTTCGCTGGTGTACAGCAGACTTTAGTCATACCACAGACTCTCAATTGGATTGAGGTCTGGGCTTAGACTAGGCCATTCCAAGACATTTAAAATGTTTCCCCTTAAACCACTCGAGTGTTGCTTTAGCAGTATGCTTAAGGTTATTGTCCTGCTGGAAGGTGAAACGCTATCCCAGTCTCAAATCTCTGGAAGTCTGAAACAGGTTTCCCACAAGAATTTCCCTGTATTTAGAGCCATCCATTATTCCTTAAATTCTTACCTGTTTCCCAGTCCCTGATGCTGCCACCACCATGCTTCACTATAGGGATGGTGTTCTCAGGGTGATGGGAGGTGTTGGGTTTGCGCCAGACATAGCGTTTTCCTTGATGGCCAAAAAGCTAAATTTTAGTCTCATCTGACCAGAGTACCTTCTTCCATATGTTTGGGGAGTCTCCCACATGCCTTTTAGCAAACACCAAACGAGTTTGCTTATTTTTTTTCTTTAAGCAATTGCTTTTTTCTGGCCACTCTTCTGTAAAGCCCAGCTCTGTGGAGTGTACGGTTTAAAGTGGATGTGGCGGCATGTAGCCTAGTGGTTAGAGCATTATGCCAGTAACCGAAAGGTTGCTAGATCGAATCCCCGAGCTGACAAGATAAAAATCTGTCATTCTGCCCCTGTTCCTAGGCCGAATTTGTTCTTAACTGACTTACCTAGTTAAATGAAAAGGTCAAATATTTAAAAAAAAGTGGTCCTATGGACAGATATTCCAATCTCCGCTCTGGAGCTTTGCAGCTCCTTCAGGGTTATCTTTGGTCTCTTTGTTGACTCTCTGATTAATGCCTGGTCTGTGGGCGGCCCACAGGTCAGTACTTCTCCACAACTTCATACCCTGACCTGTTTGGAGAGCTCCTTGGTTTTCATGGTGCCCCTTGCTTAGTGGTGTTGCAGACTGGGGCATTTCAGAACAGGTGTATATATACACTGAGCTCATCCGACAGATCATGTGACACTTAAAGTGCAATCTTTTGAAGGTAATTGGTTGCACCAGATCTTATTTAGGGGCTTCATAGTAAATACATACGCACGCACCACTTTTCCGTTTTTTTAGAATGTTTTTAAACAAGTTATTGTTTTCATTTCACTTCACCAATTTGGACTATTTTGTGATCTCCATTACATGAAATACACATTTTTAAAAAATCAACTTAAATTACAGGTTGCAATGCAACGAAATAAGAAAAACGCCAAGGGGGATGAATACTTTTGCAAGGCACTGTAGGCAGGGGTCGTTACACGATCCTCTCCGTCTGTAGCAGTGCATGAGTAAAATCACTGAGGAAGCCAAGCCAGGGAAAAAAGCCATATCACAACCTGTGTTGTGATAATTGCATGGTTTGCTCTTATAACCTGTTAGTTCATATCCCTTGCCACCGTGATATATAAGCCTAAGGCCGAGACAGTAAGAAGACAAAGTGGCAGAATAAATTCAACCACACCTTTGTTTCATCACAAAATCGGAGAGCAACATCGGTCTGGTGAAGTCCACAAGCAAACAGTTACATGACCTACTAGAGACTGGTCAAGCAAGTTAATGTTTGAGATATTTTTGGACTACTAAACAACTATTGATTTAGAACCACAAAGTTACCGCAAGTCACAAAGAAAACAGGAGCTGCCTCCACTATTCCAACACCATTTCAACATCATCAAATCATCTATGCTTAGTCTAATACTGTCACAACTAAGACACCAGAAACTATTTAGTCCAATCAACGTAAGCTACATATGATACATCTGTCCATGGTACTGATTTCTGTGTGTGTGTGTCCCCCTATATAAAACACACCCTATGTGTTTTAATAAAATAAACTATATGTAGGCTACTGAGCTTGTCTGATGCTTTAAGCACACTGTGAATAAATCATTAAGACACAAATGACTGGAGGGAGCCAGAGATCAAGATAGTCTAACAAAAACTTTAATAACATTTTTAAACCAAACCTCTTCCTCCCGCTACTGGTGGCCTTTGCAGATTCTGCTGTTATGCTTCTGCTGTTAAATTCCAAATAGGCTACACCAAGGGTCAGCAACCTTTTCCATTTGGAGTGCCAATTTATCTTACCATTTCTACCAATCTGTGTGCCAGTTATGATATGTATATGCACATTTTCGTAGAACAGTTTAATGTATTATAATGTCTATGTATCTCAAAATCATCATGTGGTTAATCAAAATTCTAAAAGTATTGCCAACTATGTAAAAAATAGCCTACATAGAGCCAACAAATAAAAACATTGCAGCCTGCAGGTAGAAAATATCCTGATAAAATGTAAATATCCTATAAATCAGGTTGGCTACTCATGGCCTGTCTGCAAGGAACTTGAAACATTATATCCACTATTATGTTGAGTCAGGCCTGAAACTTGAGCTAGCAATCTTGCAACATTGTATCAAATATTCTGGGCCCTCAGAGTTTTCTGCAGACAGACAGACATAGCTGTAGGATATTTGTGCAAGGAATAAGAACTAGTGTTGCACCGATATTACATTTTTTGGCCAATACCGATATTTTCCTTTCCAAAAAAACAATATCTATAACCGATATTTAACATTTTAGTGGCCTTTTAAGCATTCTAGTGCAGTTAAACACACACGCGCACACACACACACACAATCTCAGTGCAAGAGGCATCACTACAGTCCCTGGTTCGAATCTAGGCTGTATCACATCCGGCTGTGATTGGGAGTCCCATAGGGCGGGGCACAATTGGCCCAGCATTGTCCGGGTTTGGCCGGGGTAGGCAGTCATTGTAAAGAAGAATTTGTTCTCAAATGCCTTGCCTAGTTAAATAAAGGTTGACCAAAAAGGCATTTTTTGGGGGGCATTTACGCATGTCCCCATGACCAGTAAAACAATCAAAACCTATTTCTTTCACTTACTTCCTGTGCTGTTTCGTGGTTCATTTGTTCATTTGTTTCATTTTCAACCAGGATTTCTCATTCTATGGCACGCAGTTTGGGTCTTTGCGTGTCAAATAACACTATTTGACGTGTAAAATATGCTTGTTGACCAATCAGGACCTGAATATGACTGCACATCATATAATTTAACATGTTCATACATTTTTTATGTTGTTATTACACTATCACTCGTATTTCATATGTCACAACGATTCTTCAATACGTATGCTATGATGCTGGTAAATTTGTCTCGCGCACCTACACTGCTGGTCATTAAAAAAAAGCTAGCTAGCTCATGGATGCAAACAATGTTCTTCCCACAAAACAACATAATCTGTTTCAGTAGCTATAGTTAGCTAACTAACTATATAGTTGGGTGTCATGATCTAAAATAACCCTAATTTATAAGACAGTTCTTATTTGATTAATGGTGGTTGGACCCATCTATGTGAAGCTTGCCACAAAGATTAGCCACAATAGTGGACTTTGCGGTTAGCCTTCAAAATAAAAGTATGTCATTAACAGTGATGCAAATGAATACAAATAGTAGAATTATGCCATAATTGAATATAAAATGCCAGACGAGGTTGTTTTATCACACTGTACAGCCTTACCTATGGATTGTGGATCAATGACATGGGGTATCAGCCTACTCAGTGACACCCAGAGGACATTAGCGTCATAGCTCTTATTGCGGGACTCTGAAACAACTGAATTGAGCCACATGTTGTCAACCTATGTGTATTGAACACTATTCTTGAGGAAAAACAATACTGCCTGGATGTTTGAGTCCGATAACTGAGGAGGACATTGGGAAAAAACATCTTGGGTATTGAGTAGACTGATACCCCATTTCATTGATCCCCAATCCTTATTTAAAGCTGTACAGTGCAATATGAATGGCAATACACACAATAGGCTGACTGGGGAGGTGATTTCACACAGTCAGTCTCGCGATAAGAGCTAATATTTGCATAAATCTTTAACAGTTGTGTTCTGTGGGTGTAACCAAGTAGACTAATACCCAATTTCATTGCTTCACATTCCAACCTTGTTTAACATTATATTGTCTAAATATGGCACAATTCCACCAATCGTAACCTTCTGCATCACTTTCAAATAGGTACTTTTATTTTGAAAGCAAACTGCAAATTCCACTATTGTGCCTAAAATCCTTATTGTGGCTAGCCTCACAACACATAACCCAGTGAACCTCACGAGCCAGATGAAGCTAGCTGGCTTCTTATAACGTTAAGTTTTGGGCAACAGGGTTAAGTAGCTGGCTAGCTATTTATTTTCATGAACTGAAGTTCAATTTCAATAGGCGAACAAGTGGCTACCTAGCTAATACTTCCTCACAAGGATTCCTAAATCATTGCTAAGAATAATGAAAATGACTGCAATTTCTACTGGTCATCGTTTTCAGGCTGGTTGTATTGGTGCGAGCTAAGTACCAAGCTAAAGCTAACTACCCCAGAAGTTGCAGTGAAGTTGCAGTTTAACAAATAATGCTTTATTACCAACATGGTATTGTAAACACATCATTCGAGGCCTGTGTTTGCAGACTTTTTTTGTACAGCTTTTGGCTTGCACGTGCAAATTCAGAACACACAACATTCTATAATAGAACTGTTATTTGACTCGTCAAATAGTGGTATTTGACATGCATCTTTATTGACACGCCAAGCCCCAAAACGGCGTTCCATAGTATGCCGTGAAGCTAATAGCAGTGACGCTATTACTGTGTAACTCTGGTAGAGCAACATGTGTACCGGTGCTCGAACAGTCGGTGAAAGCCAACATCACAACAAAGAACGGTTGATTGTCAAGGGCAATAAATGCCATTATCTTGGCGTTAATGGATTTCACCTTCGAGTTATCTTGCTGAAATTCTTACTCTTTCAAATGACTGCTTGACTTGTTGACTGCTCGATCCACACAGCGGACATTGTGGGCTAGGTTAGGAATGCTGTTTTGCATACAATTGTATCTTACATATCTTATATAGGTATGCACATCAGCTTTGACATCAGTTTTGCACATCGACGTTAAATTAGACATCGGGCCGATACCGATGTCGCCATTTCTAGCTAATAACGTATGATTCCAATATATCGTGCATCCCTAATAAGAAGTAATCGGGTAGGCCTATTTTACGACGTTTCCACCGGATCAGAGAATGACACCCCCCTCTTTCACGCTGAGTGGTTATCGAAAGAGCTGCAAATATTTTTTAATAGGCTACGTTGAGGAACTATTGTCATTCACAATGGGTGTAAAAATATACTTTGTTTGCTTGCTGTCTGAGGTCAATAAAAAACTATTTTGAGAAATAAGCAGTGGTGAGTTAAGACAATCAGAAATTCTATCAGATCACCGAATGGGCACATTTATAGGCCTACATTTGCATGCAGGCCAGGTAGCCCAGGCCTACTTTTATGGATAAATCAGGTGCGCGTCCTTACTCAACATTGACAGGAGCGCTACAAACAAACAATAATGAATAAATTGACAACTCTTAAATGGAATGAAATAAACCAAAACGTGTTCCTCACAAGTGTAGCTTAGGTTGTGCAGTCCACAAACAACGCGTCCACTTCGACAATGAGAATGGTAAAAGACTAATAAGAATATATTGAATGCATTAAAAGCAATTACCGTAACCAAACAAACATTGTACATTACAAATTATGGGAAATAACGGTAAATGTGATACTTGTGTGCCATCCCCGTGGCCTCCACAATCGATTAGTCCACTGAGACAGGCGTGAATCAGACCGGTGTCTCATATCATAAAATCTATATATTTTAGACTGCTTGACTAAAAACAAGATCTTAGTCAACCAACAGCCTATCGACCGAACAATACTGAGACCGAGTATCGCAGATGCTTTCTCCAGTGAGATACTGTACATTCAGCCTCTTGCGAATTGAAGGAAAATTAGGAAACATACTAAAGACAAATTATTTTATTCATAGTCAGTTTTGGGGGGTATACCTGGCTTCCCTTGGCATCCAATAATGAATACACGCCACTGCTCTCCATACAGGAGGAGCGTGTCCCCATGCTTAGCAATAGCAAGTCCCTCATGTACGTGCATTTCTGATGGCCTCATTCCAGCCATATCCCACTTATGACTCCAATGTAGCGAATGGCTACATTACAATGCTTTTTCCGGGTCTCGAACCCGGGTCTCCCAAGCCATTGGCACAAGAATGTATTATTAAAACCTCTTGCATTCGCGAGAATCGGCCTAGGGCTAAATTGAAATGTTTCTTACAGAAGAAATCTGGAAAACATATGTATAACCAGGTAGCAATGAAAAAGGAATAGTTTGGAGATTATGGGAACATTAAACTAAAAAGGTGAGGACACAACAGTTCACCCGACGAGACTGAATCCAAACATTACACTGTTCATTTTACATTTACTATACTTTGCGGTTCCTTATGTTTCCAAAAACTGTACCGCAAGCAATGTGTGTTCACCTTCTGACTGAGCGTCTGGGCTCTTAACAAAAGTCCCCCGGGAAGAAGATATCGTCATCAATAGGCACTAAAGATAGTTAGCGTCTATGAATAAGGTAACTTGCTCACTGCTCCAAAAAAGATCTCACTAGGAGGTCGTAACAAGCCAAAGGCACTAAAGGCTGTATGTATGCCCTGGCATAGCATTCTCATATTTGTGGTGGAACTAGATTTCCACATCTGAGCAGCTTTTTCAAGCTTCTAAACATAAACGTAAATCCCAGACACTCCATTTAGTATGTATGGCATGTAATCAATTTGTGGATGTCCCATCACCAATTTCATATGATATGTTGCAATTTACAATTCATATTATATGTTACGAATTTTCTAAGCATACAATGTGTTATGATT
Organism: Oncorhynchus keta; assembly: GCF_023373465.1. Lineage (NCBI taxonomy): Eukaryota > Metazoa > Chordata > Actinopteri > Salmoniformes > Salmonidae > Oncorhynchus > Oncorhynchus keta. The sequence continues at coordinate 6,933,629 of NC_068423.1, forward strand.
TTGCAGAACGTACAATATGTTGAAACAAACGTAGGAAATGATACGAATTCTAGCTAGGTGGATAAGATCAGCTAGCTGGCTAACGTTAGTTAGGGGTTAGGATTATGTTTAGGAGTTAGGTTAAAGCATTAAGTTTGTGGCTAGGGTTAGCCAGAGGTGTGGACTCGAGTCACATGACTTGGACTCCAGTCAGACTCGAGTCACAAATATAATGACTTGGAACTTGACTGACTTAACATCAATGACTCGTGACTTGACTTGGACTTGAGCCTTATGACTCGACATGACTTGATACCCTCCCCAAGCCAAAATATAAAAAATTATGCTATTAAAAAAAAAAAAGTGTTCAGCGCATCAACTCTTCATTTAATGGATTACAGTTTGAATAGGACAGCAGCCAATCAAATTGTGCCAGCTGAGAAAAAGTTGTGCGGGTGAATTCAGATGGAGCCCTTGGAAAGATGATACCCAAAGTTATTATTTTTGGATATAAAGACGACGCTGTATCAACAAAAAATGGATTGCAACTTGCAAAACATACAGGAAGAAAATTACAGATGGAGGCGCAACAATTTCCAACTTTGTTCGACATTTGAAGCTGCACAAAGAACGGTAAGTCGTGGCTAATATAGCCGACAGCTATACATTTTATTACTTTGTGTGTGTGTGTGTGTGTGTGTGTGTGTGTGTGTGTGTGTGTATATTAAGGTTGGGCGATTGTGTACAAGCCTACTTCACCCCATAGCGATCCTTGATAGTCGATTGGGGGAGTGTGTGTCTTTCTCATGGCTACCTATGTATTTCCATGGAAATATAACATTTATTTGGAAACTAATAAATATAGAGATATTTTTAAAAGCATTGATTATTTGTATGAATGTAATATAATAACTATTACTCTTGTTAAAATATGAAATGGTATTTAATTTGGTGAAAAGCACATTATGACTTGTTTAGGACTTGACTCGGACATGCCTGTCTTGACTTGGGATTTTAGTGCTAAGACTTGAGACTTACTTGTGATTTGTTTTTTTATTTTTATTTATTTCACATTTATTTAACCAAGTAGGCTAGTTGAGAACAAGTTGTCATTTGCAACTGCGACCTGGCCAAGATAAAGCATAGCAGTGTGAACAGACAACACAGAGTTACACATGGAGTAAACAATTAACAAGTCAATAACACAGTAGAAAAAAGGGGAGTCTATATACAATGTGTGCAAAAGGCATAAGGAGGTAGGCAAATAATTACAATATTGCAGATTAACACTAGAGTGATAAATGATCATGTACAGGTAGAGATATTGGAGTGCAAAAGAGCAGAAAAGTAAATAAATAAAAACTGTGGGGATGAGGTAGGTGAAAAATGGGTGGGCTATTTACCAATAGGTTATGTACAGCTGCAGCGATCGGTTAGCTGCTCAGATAGCTGATGTTTGAAGTTGGTGAGGGAGATAAAAGTCTCCAACTTCAGCGTTTTTTGCAATTCGTTCCAGTCACAGGCAGCAGAGTACTGGAACGAAAGGCGGCCGAATGAGGTGTTGTCTTTAGGGATGATCAGTGAGATACACCTGCTGGAGCTCGTGCTACGGATGGGTGTTGCCATCGTGACCAGTGAACTGAGATAAGGCGGAGCTTTACCTAGCATGGCCTTGTAGATGACCTGGAGCCAGTGGGTCTGGCGACGAATATGTAGCGAGGGCCAGCCGACTAGAGCATACAAGTCGCAGTGGTGGGATTTGTAAAACAATGACTTGGTCCCACCTCTGGGGTTAGCTAAAATTGTTAAGGTTAGGGGAAGGATTAGCTAACATGCTATGTAGTTGCAAAGTAGCTAAAAAGACATAAGTAGTTCAAATTACTAATGAACAAAAAATCTGTTTAGAGTTTCAAACTTGTAACCTTTGGGTTAGTAAACATAACCTTAAATAACCATCTCGCTTATGTAACCATACCAATCATAACAGATCATACTCTGATTCAGAAGGGTTGGGTTAAATGCATTAGACACATTTCAGTCAAAGACATTCAGTTGTACAACTGACTAGGTATCCCTAATTTGAGTGTCTCGTGTTTACTATGTTACGTCTAGTCTTTGAGCCCAGGTTGCCCTATTACATCCCGTGAGGACAGTAGTACTATCTCCGCATAAAGTTTCGTTCACTTACCTGTGTTGGGTGCTGATGCGCAGTACGCCTGTGAGTTGCGGCAAAGGGCGAGGAATGTTAAGTTGATTACCTGACCACGATACGTGACAATTGCAGAAGTATTTTAAGTAGTTGTAAATCCCAGAGGCGACTGCCACCCCAGTGCTGCCTGTGGCTATGATTTTATTATTTTTCGCCGACCGGAGCTCACACACTTCCAAAGTATCATTGGATAAAGTTCTGTTGACGGACACTATGAACTCACGAGATCTATTTCCAAGTAAACGTCTCAGAAGTTCCACTACAGCTCTTCCCTGAGTCTTGTCGTTGGCTTGCGGTTTTAAATGTGCGAGAGTCTGAAACTCGCAATGTGCTGATAAAATAGAGACTACTACAAGTAAAGCAATGCTATAAATACATTTAAATCTCATTTTGATCAAAATCAACTGAAGCGAAAGAGTCGTATGCGTCCGTGTAATAAAATACGAGTTTGGTCAATTTTCAGGCAATCAGGAAGTTTTCGTTTTGAGAAATGCTCTGTGCCAATCAGAGGGTGATTTGTTTGGAGTCAATCAAAGTATTAAACCAATCACAGTCAAGAGGTTGGTAAGTAAACGGTAAAATCGTGGGGGAAAAAATAGTCACCCGATAAAGTCTGAGGAAATTTTATTTTAGATTAGATGTATTTGGGTATAGAAAGGCACAGGGAAATTCCTCAGCAAAACGTCACAAATTATGCTATTTGCGTTTTCAAGGCTGGACCTACAGTAGGCCTATATGTAAAAAATAATATATATATATATATATAACAACGCGAATCATATTGAGAGGACATAAAAAAACGGTCCTCTCAATATGATTCGCGTTCATCCGCCCATTCAAACCAATCAGGACGTTTACGCACTCCACGGCCCGCCCTGGCACTTCATTTTAATGCTTGTTTACTTACATTCACTGTCTGGTTGTATTTACCATATGCATGCTACGTCGTACATTTAGTATTGTTTAGTCAGTGCTACAAGAGTATTTATTGAGTGCAACTAGCATACTAATTATTAAGGGAATCAATAGCCCTAGTCTTTAGTTCTCTCTCTCTCTCCTCTCTCTCTCTCTCGGTTTAAATTGCTGATGTGTGAATATTCCTGTGTTAGCCTGTATAATTATTGCAGTTGTTGATATGCTTTTATCAGGGCACATTCTGATATATATTTATAGTTTGCATGTCTATTTTTGATTTGCATATATGTATCTCTTAGTATCTTGTAAATGGATCCTGATGATTGCATTGTCTCTCCCTTTTTCAGAACCACAAATATATGCACATCTTCAAATGGAAAAGCTCTGTCAGCGCTCGTGTGTGGTGACCATCAAGAGTACAGGCCTCCACATCATGAATATGACCGGACAGCACTATAGTAGGCAGAACCAAAACATATCAGCATTAAGCACTAAAGGGTGAGGGCATTCACAACCGGCCGTTCGGACAAGCTCCAGCTAGCCGTTTTTACAGTAGATCACTAAATGTGTACAACAAAGGCTTGAATGAATTCAGTCACAGGTTGATCACATTGCATAAAACATTTGTCACAATTAAGCATATTTTTAAGTAAACAAAACATTTGAACATGTTTTAACCAAAACCAATTGGGGCCATACTTGCAAACACTAGAAACAGTTTAAGTTTCACAGTCTCAAAATGTGCATCAGCTAATTAAAACTGGTTGATTTACTTGCACTTGATAGAACGGTATATTGTAGCTGGTCCCATCAGATAACCTGGCACACATTAGCCATATGTATGCTAACCAGTCATCTTAAGTTACCACAGCCACAAAGTCATAAGGCCTGCCTACTCTACCAATCAGATTAGTTCTTGGATCAGGGAAGCACACCACAGTATTTTTTTATTTTACCAGGTAAGTTGACTGAGAACACATTCTCATTTACAGCAACAACCTGAGGAATTTAGCCAGGACACCACTTACAATAAGTGCCATGGTATCTTTAGTGTCCACAGAGAGTTACACCCGTTTAACATCCCATCCGAAAGACAGCATCCTACACAGGGCAATTGGGATATTTTTTTAGATCAGAGGAAAGGGTGCCTCCAACATCACTTCTAGCAGCATTTGGTCTCCCATCCAGGACCAACCCTGCTTAGCTTCAGAAACAAGCTAGCAGTGGGATGCGGGGTGGTATGCTGCTGGCAGTCTGAGTCATTAATGCCCATAAAACCTAGCAGTCAAACAAGGAAATGGTTCCAATCATTTTTCCACCATTCATTTTTCCCATAGGGGATTTTTAGAAACAATTCAAATAAGGTCTGTGTTTCATGTAGGCTTGCCCTGGCATGACGTGCTGATAACCGTGTAAATCTCTCTCGGACAATGAGACTTTTGCCAATATGTTTGCCTGTATAATATATTGTGTAATTTTGGAGTTAATTACTTGTATTGTAATTAACAATAGAATATGTTTCTAAACACGTATACGTTAATGTGGATGCTACCATGATTACAGATAGTCCTGAATTAATCATGAATAATGAGTGAGAAAGTTACAGGCCCACAAATATTATACCTCCAAGACATTTTTGGGGGGAGGTATGATATTTGTGGGCCTGTAACTTTCTCACTCATTATTCACGATTCATTCAGGACTATCGGTAATCATGCGATATGCATGAGACGGTAGCTTCAGTCTTTACTAAGTCTTTCTTAACAAAATTATAACAACTCTCATATAAAGTAAATTCGGTGTTTCCCTTCAAAACTCGGTAGGTAGGGGTTTTGTTCTGTTTTTTATTGTCTTCTTTTATCATTTTTCTTCACCAACGGTCATAATGTAATGTTCATCCTTTTCTCAACGTCTCTCTCCCTCTCTTTTTTTCCCAGGCCTCCCTTTAAGCAAACTTGAAATAATTTGAACGTGGGTTGTGCACGACTCATTGGGGTTTATTATTTTTTATTTATTTTGATGTGGTGCTTAGAAAATGTAATTATACACATCTTGAACCTTATTTATGTGTGTTGCCTTGGTGGAGTCATTTCGTGTTTCAATTTCATTTAATGCATGGGAAAGTATATCCTTATACAATAACAAAAACCTATAATCATTCCATCTGAAGTTAATCCCCTAATGTAAACTCACTCACTTTTGTACATCGCCTTGGTCCGTAAAATTGACCTTATTTTAGCACCCCAAAACCGTAATACTTCCAGATCAACTGTCAACTGCTCTCATCCTTCTAGACCTATCGGCTGCCTTCGATACTGTGAACCATCAGATCCTCCTCTCCACCCTCTCCGAGTTGGGCATCTCCGGCGCGGCCCACGCTTGATTGCGTCCTACCTGACAGGTCGCTCCTACCAGGTGGCGTGGCGAGAACTGTCTCCTCACCACGCGCTCTCACCACTGGTGTCCCCAGGGCTCTGTTCTAGGCCCTCTCTTATTCTCGCTATACACCAAGTCACTTGGCTCTGTCATAACCTCACATGGTCTCTCCTATCATTGCTATGCAGACGACACACAATTAATCTTCTCCTTTCCCCCTTCTGATGACCAGGTGGCGAATCGCATCTCTGCATGTCTGGCAGACATATCAGTGTGGATGACGGATCACCACCTCAAGCTGAACCTCAGCAAGACGGAGCTCCTCTTCCTCCCGGGAAGGACTGCCCGTTCCATGATCTCGCCATCACGGTTGACAACTCCATTGTGTCCTCCTCCCAGAGCGCTAAGAACCTTGGCGTGATCCTGGACAACACCCTGACGTTCTCAACTAACATCAAGGCGGTGTCCCGTTCCTGTAGGTTCATGCTCTACAACATCCGCAGAGTACGACCCTGCCTCACACAGGAAGCGGCGCAGGTCCTAATCCAGGCACTTGTCATCTCCCGTCTTGATTACTGCAACTCGCTGTTGGCTGGGCTCCTGCCTGTGCCATTAAACCCCTACAACTCATCCAGAACGCCGCAGCCCGTCTGGTGTTCAACCTTCCCAAGTTCTCTCACGTCACCCCGCTCCTCCGCTCTCTCCACTGGCTTCCAGTTGAAGCTCGCATCCGCTACAAGACCATGGTGCTCGCCTACGGAGCTGTGAGGGGAACGGCACCTCAGTACCTCCAGGCTCTGATCAGGCCCTACACCCAAACAAGGGCACTGCGTTCATCCACCTCTGGCCTGCTCGCCTCCCTACCACTGAGGAAGTACAGTTCCCGCTCAGCCCAGTCAAAACTGTTCGCTGCTCTGGCCCCCAATGGTGGAACAAACTCCCTCACGACGCCAGGACAGCGGAGTCAATCACCACCTTCCGGAGACACCTGAAACCCCACCTCTTCAAGGAATACCTAGGATAGGGTAAGTAAGGGTAAGTAATCCTTCTCACCCCCCCCTAACAAGATTTAGATGCAAGTGGCTGTTCCACTGGTTGTCATAAGGTGTATGCACCAATTTGTAAGTCGCTCTGGATAAGAGCGTCTGCTAAATGACTTAAATGTAAATGTAAATGTAATGTCAATACCACTGTAAAGCACAGTTTCTCCCCTTTCCAACAAAATAAATGACCTCCACGCTGCCCGTTTCTGCATGATTCAAGAAGGCAATGTGCTCCGTCGAGGCTTTTTTTCACTCGATCTGTCCAATTTATCACCTTATCGCCTCTAAAATCTAAATAAAACACTATAACGCGTTTATATAATGTGTCATTACATACCTATTTGAAGGTTTGTGTTGAATTTGAATCAGGGTGTTTAGGGCGGTGCTAAAGTGATCTTAGAAGTAAACATGGTCTTTTGAGAGTCATGATCGCTTGCAGTGAAGATGCAAAAAATGACTAGGTATCCCTCCCTTACTCCCGTCACTATCCATTTCTTGTTTTTAAACGATGAGAGAAGTGCTACACCTGGTGAAGAGAGAATGTAAGACATAAATGGTTGCTTTATGTGTGCTGTACATTACGGCATGACAAGTCACGATGTAACGGAGGGTCAGTTTTTTAAAACTTTTCTCCAATACTATAGAGCCATTACCATGTCGATCAACGCTTGAATAGAAACGTAGTTCACACCCCAGATTTTGAAGTCAACACAGTCGCTACAGTCCCATTCGTTTTCTTTGCAGCCTCGTTTGTATGTCGCGGTTGCGCACATTTGTATGGAATGGGGTGAGTTTACCTTATTTGTCATCACCCTAGACAGTTTACAATAGGGATTCTTATCGGAGATGTCCTTCTCACCTAACATCCCATGCTGTTGAGATACTCTAATATTGTGAGAGTCTAATTCGAGCCTGGTGAGAGGGTTACATGCAGAAGCAGTGAAGGTAGTTCACGCAGAAACAATCGAGATACCGAGAGGAGCATGTATTCCAGGGCAAATTGGGATGCAGGTTGGGCGTGATGTAGGGAGCAGAATGGGAGAGAACACAAGAATGGTAGTAGACATGAGGAAGTTTGTTACATTTGTGACAGCAGCAATCAATTGTGAAGGAAAATTACATTTGAAGACTAAGAAGACATTGATTATAGTGGATCAGGTGGTGAGGTATCTTGGGGTCACAGGACTAACATGGGAACATGTACAGGACGACCTCAATAAGTTTGAGAAACAGTCCAGCCAGGAATCATGTATTGGTTAATTTTCATTATGGTGTTAATCCTTCAATGGAATGCCAGAAGTTTGATGGGTAATGGGCAATATTTCAAACAGTTTCTTGAGGACTTACCAGCCAAACCAGATGTGAAATGTCTCCAGGAGACATGGCTTAAACCTACTCTAGATTTTGTATTACAAGGTTATGTTGGAGTCCATAGAGATAGTGTGGCAGGGGGGTGAGGAGGGTGTGCTACCTTTATAAAGCAGGAGATCCCATATACAGTACCAGTCAAATGTTTGGACACCTACCCATTCAAGGGTTTTTCTTTATTTGTACTACTTTCTACATTGTAGAATAATAGTGAAGACATCAAAACTATGAAATAACACACATGGAATCATGTAGTAACCAAAAAAGTGTTAAACAAATCAAAATATATTTTAGATTCTTCAAAGTAGCACCCTTTGCCTTGATGACAGCTTTGCACACTCTTGGCATTCTCTCAACCAGCTTCATGAGGTAGTCACCAGGAATGCATTTCAATTAACAGGTGTGCCTTGTTAAAAGTGAATTTGTGGAATGTCTTTCCTTCTTATTAATGCGTTTGAGCAAATCAGTTGTGTTGTGACAAGGTTGGGGTGGTATACAGAAGAAAGTCCTAATTGGTAAAAGACCCAAGTATATATTATGGAAAGAACAGCTCAAATAAGCAAAGCGAAATGACAGTCAATCATTATTTTAAGACATGAAGGTCAGTCAACACGGAAAATTTCAAGAATTTTTAAAGTGCAGAGCTACCTCTCCTGCAGAGGATACGTTCATTAGAGTTAGCAGCCTCAGAAATTGCAGCCCAAATAAATGCGTCACAGAGTTCAAGTAACAGACATATCTCAACATCAACTGTTCAGAGGAGACTGAGTGAATCAGGCCTTCATGGTCGAATTTCTGCAAAGAAACCACTACTAAAAGACACCAATTATGAAGAAGAGACATGCTTGTGCCAATAAACATGAGCAATGGACGTTAGACCAGTGGAAATCTGTCCTTTGGTTTGATGAGTTAAAATGTGAGATTTTTGGTTCCAACCGGCATGTCGTTATGAGACACAGAGTAGGTGAACGGATGATCTCCGCATGTGTGGTTCCCACTGTGAAGCATGGAGGAGGAGGTGTGATGGTGTCAGGGTGATTTTCTGGTGACGCTGCCAGTGAGTTATTTAGAATTCAAGGCGCACTTAGCCAACATGACTACCACAGCATTCTGCAGCGATACGCCATCCCATCTGGTTTGGGCTTAGTGGGACTATCATTTGTTTTTTCAACATGACAATGACCCAACACACCCCCAGGGTGTGTAAGGGCTATTTGATCAAGAAGGAGAGTAATGGAGTGCTGCATCAGATGACCTGACCTCCACAATCACCTGACCTCAACCCAATTGAGATGGTTTGGGATGAGTTGGACTGCAGATTGAAGGAAAAGCAGCCAAAAAGTGCTCAGCACATATGGGAAATCCTTTAAGACTGTTGGAAAAGCATTCCAGGTGAAGATAGTTGAGAGAATGCCTAGAATGTGCAAAGCTGTCATCAAGGCAAAGGGTGGCTACTTTGAAGAATCTCAAATATAAAATATATTTTTATTTGTTTAACACTTATTTTTGGTTACTACATGATTCCATGTGTTATTTCATAATTTTGATGTTTTCACTATTATTCTACAAAGTAGAAAATAGTAAAACATAAAGAAAAACCCTGGAACGAGTAGGTGTGTCCAAACTTTTGCCTGGTACTGAAAGTGTGTGGGAGAGGGAGTTGAATGTGAGTATGTAGTGGTAGAGGGGTAGTTGGGAGGGGGAAATATGGTAATAGTGAACTTTTACAACCCGTGTAAGAGACTAGAGTTGCTGGCCCTTAGGAATGTAGAAGGTCAAGATAGGAGACGGGTAATGTGGTGTGGCGTCTTTAATGCTCAAGGTACGCTCCGGGGAGAGTTACGGACTGATGTAAATGGACAAGTGTTGGAGTAACTACTGCATGAGAAAGGGCTTGTGAGTCTTAATGATGTCCGGGAACCAGGATTGACCCATTAACTGAAAATTAATTTGCTCTGGATGTTACTTTGACCTCAAGTTCAATGGCAGGCAGATGTAGTTGGGAGGTTTTGGAGAAATCTACAGTGGGCAATGATCACTATTTTATAATGTGTACTAGAGGTCGACCGATTATGATTTTTCAACGCAGATACCGATTATTGGAGGACCAAAAAAGCAGTTACCGATTAATCGGCCGATTTTTATTTTATTTATTATTTATTTGTGATAATGACAATTACAACAATACTGAATGAACACTTATTTTAACTTAATATAATACAGCAATAAAATCAGTTTAGCCTCAAGTAAATAATGAAACATGTTCAATTTGGTTTAAATAATGCAAAAACAAAGGGTTGGAGAAGAAAGTAAAAGTGATTGCACTATATGCTATGTAAGAAAGCTAACGTTTCAGTTTCTTGCTCAGAACATGAGAACATATGAAAGCTGGTGGTTCCTTTTAACATGAGTCTTCAATATTCCCAGGTAAGAAGTTTTAGGTTGTAGTTATTATAGGAATTATAGGACTATTTCCCTCTATACCACTTGTATTTCATTAACCTTTGACTATTGGATGTTCTTATAGGCACTTTAGTATTGCCAGTGTAACAGTATAGCTTCCGTCCCTCTCCTCGCTCCTCCCTGGGCTCGAACCAGCAACACAACGACAACAGCCACCATCGAAGCAGCGTTACCCATGCAGAGCAAGGGGAACAACTACTAGAAGGCTCAGAGCGAGTGACGTTTGAAACGCTATTCGTGCGCGCTAACTAGCTAGCCATTTCACTTCGGTTACACCAGCATTATCTGGAGTTGATAGGCTTGAAGTCATAAACAGCGCAATGCTTGACGCACAACGAAGAGCTGCTGGCAAAACGCAAAGAAAGTGCTGTTTGAATGATTGTTTACACGCCTGCTTCTGCCTACCATCGCTCAGCCAGATACTTAGATACTTGTATGCTTGTATGCTTAGTCAGATTATATGCAACGCAGGACACGCTAGATAATATCTAGTAATATCATCAACCATGTGTATGTAGTTAACTAGTGATTATTATGATTGATTGTTTTTTATAAGATACGTTTAATGCTAGCTAGCAACTTACCTTGGCCTACTGCATTCGCGTAACAGCCAATTATTTTCTGTTACGCCCCCCCCCCCTAGGAAGACGTAAACATAAAATTGTAATAAGTACACCTCTGCATAACATTTGTATCCATTGTATTTGATACTGAAAAATAAAATAAAATATAATCAATAAATAATACATTCAAATTGATCAGCAGCATTAACTTAGGAGCACAATATATGACACACTTTGACCTATAAAGCAAAAATGAATAAAACAATTTGTACTGATTTTTAAAAAATCAAAATGAGGAAGTCAGGATTAATGGCTACAATGAGCACGTTTTGCAGAGCACAGCTTTTCGAAGAGGGGTTTGAAGCATGATACTGCAACTCTCAGCTCCTGCTCAATGTTTAGCTGGGACCTGTACTTGGTCTTCAGTGCAGCAACAGCAGAGAAGCCAGTCTCACAAAGATAAGATGTTGCACCACCAGTCAGCTACTTGCCCCCTCTGTCCCTCAGACTTCCTTAGCTGACATGGGCTAATTGAGTTACTTTCAGTGATTGACATAACGATTAAAACTGCTGATCCACAACCAAATGACAAAATTGCACCTAGTGTATTATACTATTCTAGTATTGACTGGGGGTGCTTCATGTTCTGAACTCTCAAGGAACGCATACAAAGTGAGATGGAGGATGAGTACTTTTGTTGGCTCAGAGAAATGGCGACGCCTACTTTAAACGTAATTTTTCTGCCAGCGTCTCATTGGAATGGCTGTCGGTGAATTATCTGTGTGTAACTAAAATGTGTTTTGAGCATTTTTGGCTAAGTTGACTAAAACCAGGGCCGGCACTAACCTTTTGTGGGCCCTGAGCAAGATTTGGTTGTCCCCGGTCCACCTTGCGGGCAAGACATTTTAGTGGCTGCCCCCTTCTTGACGACAGAGAGAAAAGTTTACGTTTTTAAGTGAATTTCCTGCAATTCTACAAATTTTTCCATGGGGCAAAGAGAGATAAATGTGCAGTTCTACAGCTTTTGCCATGGGGTGGAGATGCATTTTTTCCCAGTTTTAAAGCAATTCTACACACTCTGCCATGACTTATTCCATGTTAATGATATTTGAGTGAGAATGACTAACAAAATCAATGGGGCTCCCTGGAGGTCAGGTCCCCTGGGCACATGCCCTGCCTGCCTGGTCGGTATTCGGCCATGATTACTACAAGAGATAGCTGGCTAGACTAACTTATCTAATTGAGTGACTGTCATAATAAGAGAAAAATTGCTGATGCACAACCAAATTTCGAACTTGCAACTTGTGTATTCTACTATTCTAACTCTCAACAGTAAGGGAGGGGTATGGTTGCTGCTATGTGGGTAGAGTATGTGTGTATATGTTTTACTTAATTTCGACCTCGAGTTCTTACTGTGCTATAAACTGGCAGTGATTGGCCCCTCCACGCCATGATGCATAATGCCCCACCCCTGAGGGTATAATACGCACTATCCTGCCTGAGAGTGTCACTCTTGCTTTATTCAGCCACCGCTGTTCATCGGAGCTATCATTCTTATCTTCTGTAAATTAATATATTCTTATTTTGGTCTAAACTGCTACATTTCGGATGGCCTACGCCTTCGACAGAGTGGCTAAGAAGATATTTTAGATTTTTTTTTGATTCCGTTGACGTTGGTCCGTTTAATAGCCTGAGTCAGCTAGCTAGCTAATGTGTCGTTCTTGCAAGAGACAAGGATTCTCAGGTAATTCTTTCATAATCACCTATCCCAATCACACTCAAACAGTGAAGGAAGTAGACAAAATCACACTCAAACCGTGAGGGAAGCAGACAAAATATTGGTCATTATCAGAAATATTTTCTAGTGCCAAAGAAAGACGGTGGCATGAGACCAATCTTAGATTTGAGGGTGTTGAACAAATTATTACGAAAACGACCTTTTCGCATGTTAACACACCTCCGTTTATTCAAAGTAGTCAGACATGCAGAATATTTCACAACAGTGGACCTCAAGCACAAGTTATTTTACGTACCTATTGTGGAAAGGCACAGGACTTTTCTCAGGTTCTCATTTCAGAACAAAGAATACAAGTTTTGTGTCCTCCCGTTCAGCCTGAACTTAAGCCCTCACTGCTTCACCGTTTCCGTGAATGTAGCTATTGCCCCCCCTACGATCACAGTGGATACAGATAATGTGCTATCTAGATGACTGGCTTATAATAGCGAAATAGAGAGAATTGGCCGAGAAACACACTAGGATAGTGATAAATCATATCTGCAATCTGGGTTTCCTGATAAGTCAACAGACAAGCTTTTTAGGCTTGAAACTGAACTCTCTGTCCATGTGCACGGGTCTAACAGTCAACAGACAGAGGTGCATTCTGACTGCAGCCGGACTCTTGCACGTAAACAACTTGCAGACTTGTTTACGTGTTGCTGTGCGTTTTGTTGTCAACCTTACTTTGCTACCTGACAACTTTACGGTTTTTACTTTTTAATTGCCGTTTATATTTTTGGTTTTTCCCTCACTCAACTTTTTTTCATTCAACTTTTTCACTCCGGACGCTTTATCTGGACGTTGTTTTCGTCAGGACCTCCAACAGCCGAAGCTAAGTAGTAACATTTAACATGATGCCTTCTAATTGCAGTCGCTGTACTCATAATGTACAGGAGAACGATCGCCTTACGGCGAGGATAGCTGTGCTACAAGCCCAGCTTCAGACGCAACCGCTAGGCAATGGTAATTTCAGTGTAGGAAAGGATGAAACAGGGGCTGTGCCACCAGTAAGTACAGATAGTAACGTTAGTATAAATCCCCTCGCACAGTCCCAGCAGCCGGACAACTTTATCATGGTTTCTGGAGGGAAATGCTGTAGGAATGCTTTCAACCGGTTTTCCCCATTAAGCAGCGAGTCGGAGTCTGAGGCCGAGCCTTCTCTTGTCTCTACTCCTCCCGTTACGGGGTCTGAGACACTGAAGCTTCCCAACATTAGCTCTGACAAATTGAAAACCCTAGTCATTTGCAACTCCATTACCCGCAGTATTAGACTTAAAACGAATCATCCAGCGATCATACACTGTTTACCAGGGGGCAGGGTTACCGACGTTAAGGCTAATCTGAAGATGGTGCTGGCTAAAGCTAAAACTGGCGAGTGTAGAGAGTATAGAGATATTGTGTTCCACGTCGGCACCAACGATGTTAGGATGAAACAGTCAGAGGTCACCAAGCGCAACATAGCTTCAGCGTGTAAATCAGCTAGAAAGATGTGTCGGCATCGAGTGATTGTCTCTGGCCCCCTCCCAGTTAGGGGGAGTGATGAGCTCTACAGCAGAGTCTCATAACTCAATCACTGGTTGAAAACTTGTTTTCTGCCCCTCCCAAAAGATTGAATTTGTAGATAATTGGCCCTCTTTCTGGGACTCACCCACAAACAGGACCAAGCCTGACCTGCTGAGGAGTGACGGACTCCATCCTAGCTGGAGGAGTGCTCTCATCTTATCTACCAACATAGACAGGGCTCTAACTCCTCTAGCTCCACAATGAAATTGTGCAGGTGTAGTCAGTAGCTCAGCTATCCCCATTGAGACCGTGTCTGTGCCTCGACGTGGGTTGGGCAAAACTAAACATGGCGGTGTTCGCTTTAGCAATCTCACTAGGATAAAGACCTCCTCCATTCCTGTCATTATTGAAAGAGATCGTGATACCTCACATCTCAAAATAGGGCTACTTAATGTTAGATCCCTTACTTCAAAGGCAATTATAGTCAATGAACTAATCACTGATCATAATCCTGATGTGATTGGCCTGACTGAAACATCGCTTAAGCCTGGTGAATTTACTGTGTTAAATGAGGCCTCACCTCCTGGTTACACTAGTGACCATATCCCCCGTGCATCCCGCAAAGGCGGAGGTGTTGCAAACATTTACGATAGCAAATATCAATTTACAAAAAATATATATATGTTTTCGTCTTTTGAGCTTCTAGTCATGAAATCTATGCAGCCTACTCAATCACTTTTTATAGCTACTGTTTACAGGCCTCCTGGGCCATATAGAGCGTTTCTCATTGAGTTCCCTGAATTCCTATAGGACCTTCTAGTCATAGCAGATAATATTCAAATTTTTGGTGACTTTAATATTCACATGGAAAACTCCACTTTCGAAGGCATCATCGACTGGGTTTTGTCCAACATGTCTCTGGACCTACTCACTGTCACAGTCATACTCTGGACCTAGTTTTGTCCCATGGAATAAATGTTGTGGTTCTTAATGTTTTTCCTCATAATCCTGGACTATCGGACCACCATTTTATTACGTTTGCAATTGCAACAAATCATCTGCTCAGAACCCAACCAAGGAGCATCAAATCTTGTGCTATAAATTCACAGACAACACAAAGATTCCTTGATGCCCTTCCAGACTCCCTCTGTCTACCCAAGGACGTCAGAGGACAAAAATCAGTTAACCACCTAACTGAGGAACTCAATGTAACCTTACGCAATACACTAGATGCAGTTGCACGCCTAAAAACTAAAAACATTTCTCATAAGAAACTAGCTCCCTGGTATACAGAAAATACCCGAGCTCTGAAGCAAGCTTCCAGAAAACTGGAAGTCTGGAAACTGGAAGACTAGCTTGGAAAGACAGTACCGTGCAGTATCGAAGAGCCCTTACTGCTGCTCGATCATCCTATTTCTCCAACTTAATTGAGGAAAATAAGAACAATCCAAAATGTATTTTTGATACTGTCGCAAAGCAAACTAAAAAGCAGCATTCCCCAAGAGAGGATGGCTTTCACTTCAGCAGTAATAAATTCATGAACTTCTTTGAGGAAAAGATCCTGATTATTAGAAAGCAAATTACGGACTCCTCTTTAAGTCTGCGTATTCCTTCAAAGCTCAGTTGTCCTGAGTCTGCACAACTCTGCCAGGACCTAGGATCAAGAGAGACACTCAAGTGTTTTAGTACTATATCCCTTGATACAATGATGAAAATAATCATGGCCTCTAAACCTTCAAGCTGCATACTGGACCCTATTCCAACTAAACTACTGAAAAAGCTGCTTCCTGTGCTTGGCCCTCCTATGTTGAACATAATAAACGGCTCTCTATCCACCGGATGTGTACCAAACTCACTAAAAGTGGCAGTAATAAAGCCTCTCTTGAAAAAGCCAAACCTTGACCCAGAAAATATAAAACACTATCGGCCTATATCGAATCTTCCATTCCTCTCAAAAAATTTAGAAAAGGCTGTTGCGCAGCAACTCACTGCCTTCCTGAAGACAAACAATGTATACGAAATGCTTCAGTCTGGTTTTAGACCCCATCATAGCACTGAGACTGCACTTGTGAAGGTGGTAAATGACCTTTTAATGACATCAGACTGAGGCTTTGCATCTGTCCTCGTGCTCCTATACCTTAGTGCTGCTTTTGATACCATTGATCACCACATTCTTTTGGAGAGATTGGAAACCCAAATTGTTCTACACGGACAAGTTCTGGCCTGGTTTAGATCTTATCTGTCGGAAAGATATCAGTTTGTCTCTGTGAATGGTTTGTCCTCTGACAAATCAACTGTAAATTTCGGTGTTCCTCAAGGTTCTGTTTTAGGACCACTATTGTTCTCACTATATATTTTACCTCTTGTGGATGTCAGGTTTTTTCCATCTACATAACATTGCAAAAATCTGAAACTCTCTGTCCAAATATGATGCAGAAAAATTAATCCATGCTTTTGTTACTTCTAGATTAGACTACTGCAATGCTCTACTTTCCGGCTACCCGGATAAAGCACTAAATAAACTTCAGTTAGTGCTAAATACGGTTGCTAGAATCCTGACTAGAACCAAAAAAATTGAACATATTACTCCAGTGCTAGCCTCCCTACACTGGCTTCCTGTCAAGGCAAGGGCTGATTTCAAGGTTTTACTGCTAACCTACAAAGCATTACATGGGCTTGCTCCTACCTATCTCTCTGATTTGGTCCTGCCGTACATACCTACACGTACGCTTCTGTTATGCACGGACCTTCTGTTTCAGGTGGATACACTGCTCAAAAAAATAAAGGGAACACTAAAATAACACATCCTAGATCTGAATGAATGAAATATTCTTATTAAATACTATTTTCTTTACATAGTTGAATGTGCTGACAACAAAATCACAAAAAAATTATCAATGGAAATCAAATGTATCAACCCATGGAGGTTTGGATTTGGAGTCACACTCAAAATTAAAGTGGAAAACCACACTACAGGCTTATCCAACTTTGATGTAATGTCCTTAAAACAAGTTAAAATGAGGCTCAGTAGTGTGTGTGGCCTCCACGTGCCTGTGTGACCTCCCTACAACAAGAAGCGGCCAGCCGACTGTTCAACCTTCGCCAAGGGGCCAGACCAGTGGCTGACGTCACCATTGAGTTCTGCACCCGCGCCGCCGAATGTGGGTGGAATTCAGAGGCACTGGTTACCACTTTCCACCAGGGTCTAACTCCATCAAAGATGAACTGGCCGCTCAGCAACTGGGAGAGGACCTCGAGTCCCTAATAACGCTGACAATCAGGGTTGACAACCGCACCGGGAACGTGTGATACCACTAGTGCCCTTTTGACACCACTCCAGCATTCCCGGTTTCCTGAGCACCCCAGTCCCTCCAAACCCAGAATGGAGGATCTCATGCAGCTGCGGCGCACACGTCTGAGCCCACAGGAGAGCGACAGGCACATTCGCAAAGGCTGCTGCCTCTACGGCGTAGGTCTCGGCCATCTCCGTACTACTGCTATGCTAGCTATCAATACTCTTACACAAATGCTTGTGTAGCTATGGTTGAAAAGCATTTTTTGAAAATCTGAGATGACAGTGTTGTTAACAAAAGGCTAAGCTTGTGAGCCAATATATTTATTTAATTTCATTTGCGATTTTCATGGATAGTTAACATTGTGTTATGGTAATGAGCTTGAGGCTATAATTACGCTCCCGGATACGGGATTGCTCGTCGCAACAGGTTAATGGAATCTGTCCACACCTCCTGACCTCAAACCTCACCTCCTGACCTCAACCCCTTCTTCACCTAATCCACAGATATCCAACTGTCTTCCCTATATCAACACGTTGCTCTCCTCTCCTCCATAAAACACATTCCAAAGCCTTCTGGCTTTCTACAGAGAACACTTAACTTCTGACATAAAACCCTGTCTCTTTCGATTCTACTCTTCTTTCCAATCATTTATCTAATATCTCAATGTTCAAAATGGGAATTTACCTGCATTTTGCTTTGTCAACTTCACAAGCGGGGTCTGAGCGGTCTTGCCATCTACTTCTATTGAATAATATGGGACATAACATTGTTTGCTCGACCTCATCGATGGAGAGTGGGGCACCTGTCGGTCGGCTATACAGGCATCACACTAAGAGTTGCCTGTATTGCGGGACTACTGGTCATTTCGTCGCCACCTGTCCACTAAAAGACCAGGCTCACCGGTAGTAGTGAGTACTCTGGGGGGCCATACGGAGAACTTTTCCTCTTTCCTTACTCGCACCCCTTTTCATGCTATTTTGCTTTGGGGTAAAAAGTCCATCTCTCCACGTACTCATCGACTCTGGGGCAGATGAGAGTTTTATGGATGGTTCCCTGGTGTCCGAGCTGTGCATCCCCACTAAGCCCCTCTCCATTCCCATGAATGTTAGAGCACTGGACGGGCGCGCTATAGGCTGTGTCACCCACAATACCACCCCCATCAACCTACGTGGATCAGGGAACCACAGCGAGATGATCCAATTCCTGCTCATTAAAACCTCTACTGACTCCCCATCCCGCATGCGGGAGCGTAATCATCGCCTGACACTAATTAGCATAACGCAACGGACATAAATATCCCTAGAAAATATTCCTATTCATGAAAATCACAAATGAAATATATTGAGACACAGCTTAGCCTTTTGTTAATCACTCTGTCATGTCAGATTTTCAAAATATGCTTTACAGCCAAAGCTAGACAAGCATTTGTGTAAGTTTATCGATAGCCTAGCATAGCATTTTGTCCAGCTAGCAGCAGGTAACTTGGTCAAGGAAATCAGAAAAGCAATCAAATTAAATCGTTTACCTTTGAGCTTCAGATGTTTTCACTCACGAGACTCCCAGTTAGATAGCAAATGTTCCTTTTTTCCAAAAATATTATTTTTGCAGGTGAAATAGCTCCGTTTGTTCTTCACGTTTGGCTGAGAAAACGCCCGGAAATTGCAGTCACGAAAACAGCGAAAAATATTACAAATTAGCTCCATAATATCGACAGAAACATGGCAAACGTTGTTTATAATCAATCCTCAAGGTGTTTTTCAAATATCTATTTGATAATATATCCATCTGGACAATTCGTTTTTCAGTAGGACCGATTGGAGTAATGGCTACCTCTGTATTTTACGCGAGAATCCTTTGGGGGCATCTGGTGACCACTTATGCAATGTAGCCGCCTACGGCTATTCTTCAACATAAATGCGTAAAACTATGTCACAATGCTGTAGACACAATAGGGACTCATTGGAACGCAGCGCTTTCAAAATATGGGGCACTTCCGGATTGGATTTTCTCAGGCTTTCGCCTGCAGCATCAGTTCTGTTATACTCACAGACAATATCTTTACAGTTTTGGAAACGTTAGAGTGTTTTCTATCCTAAGCTGTCAATTATATGCATATTCTAGCATCTTGTCCTGACAAAATATCCCATTTAAAACGGGAACTTTTTTTTCCTCCAAAAATGAAAATACTCCCCCTAGAGTCGCAACAGGTCTTCTCAGGTTCCCGTGGTATTGGGATTCTCTTGGCTCCAGCGACACAATCCCCTTATTGACTGGTCTGCTGGTGCCATCATGGGCTGGAAGCCATTCTGTCACGCTCATTGCCTGAAGTCAGTGCAGCCTGCCCTGTGACGTCTTCCTGGGGGCTCGGAAGTCGCCCCGGACCTCTCCACTCTTTCCGCGGAGTACCAGGACCTCCGGGAGGTGTTCAGTAAGGCCCGGGCCCCTTCGCTTCCAGCCAAAACCGACCATATGACTGCGGGATTGACCTTCTCCCAGGCACCACTCCGCCACCGGGGACAACTGTACTCCGGAGACCAAGGCTATGGAGGCCTACATTGAGGACTCCATAGCTGCAGGGTTCATCCGTCCTTCTGCCTCCCCCGCCGGAACAGGGTTCTTCTTTGTGGAGAAGAAGGACAAAACCCTGCGGCCATGCATCGACTACCGGGGCCTCAACAACATCACTGTGAAGTACCACTACCTGCTACCACTCATCTCCTGGGCCTTTGAGCCACTCCAGGGGGCCACCGTGTTCTCCAAGCTGGACCTACGGAACGCCTACCACCTGGTGCGGATATGAGAAAGGGACGAGTGGAAGACTGCCTTCAACATGGCCAGCGGTCACTACAAGTATCTGGTCATGCCATTTGGCCTTACCAAAACCCCAGCTGTGTTCCAGGCTCTGGTTAATGATGTTCTCTGCCAAATGTTGAACCGGTTCATCTTCGTCTACCTCAACGACATCTGCGTCTTCTCCCGCTCCGCCCAAGAACACGTGCGCCACGTCTGACAGGTTCTCCAAGTTTGCGGGACACCACCTGGAGGGGCATATCCTGGGTGGACAGCCATACCCGGGGTGCCGGGCTCCAGTGGCGGTCCGCTTGTTGTCGATTCCTGGAGGTGGTCTTGAGGAGAGCCTACCGGGCTCTCTTCCAGGAACGACGACAGCGACGGACAAACATCTGGGCCGAAGGTATGCCGACCTCTTCCTCTTGCTCAGGGATGAGAGGGGGCTGATAACCCAGGGAACACTCAAAGAATGAGAGACCCTTGGCAGAGCAAGGCAAGGAAGGGTTCTATCTATTGTGCTTGAGGCCATTTCACAGCTGCCGTTCAGACCGCTGGAAAGCATGTAAATGAGATGTCTAATAAACGACCACTTTACATGTAGCCAGTAAGACTAGCTGTCACTATTGGCTTCGGCTGATGGGGATCCTAATAAATCAAAGTACGTCCATAATCTCTTGGGGAACTCCCTGCACAGGAAGGCCCATTTCCTGCCAGCGTCTATCCCACTGGATAGTGGAGGCTAATTATACTGGCGTATAAAAGCAAAGTTTATCACCCTCGGAGGGCTTGAGAGCTCACTCAACTAGAGGTATGGTGGCATCATGGGCAATGTTCAAGCACATCTCTGTTCATCTACCTTCATGAGGTTCTACCGACTGGTTGTCACTGCGCCCTCGTTGATACATTCAGATCTCAATGTCAGGTTCACTGAGGGGTGATTCCGTCTAGACTACCTAGCTTTGGAGAGTATACGAGTGCTATGGGAGTTGGCTATATCCTCATAGTGAGAGACCAAAACAAATATTTGAAAGAGAACTTATTAAGGTTACTTACGTAACCTTGGTGCTCTGATAATATGAGTGAGGTCCCTCACCGCATTTCACTTCACATTGTGCGTAAGGAAGAAGAAATATACTTGATAATGAAGTTAGAAGACGGGACCGTGGCGCCTGATAAGGAGTGAGTTCCCCACTATTCACATATCCCGTAGTGAGTGACCTCACTCATATTATCAGAGAACCGGGGTTACACAAGTACTGTAACCGTAGGTTATTATACTCAAATGTGGATAAATGCATGGCTTCTTTTGACCAATATCCTGGGCCCAGTTTTTTAAATTCTTAATCTGGATCAGATTGATTTTTTTGCTGTCCAGAATCGGGTCTTTTTTTTAGCAAGTTCTTCAGAAAATAAGTAGATACGATCATTTTGATCCGGATCCTACAATATAAAGATCACAGATCTGAATTTTCAGTGTGTTTTTTAAACCTCCCACCTTAGTTACATTGACATTGTTTAGTTGTAGTGCCTTTCACCTGTCTAAATCCAACCTGAATCCACCCTTCCATTAGAATAAAGATCATCCAGATTTTGTCAGCATCAAAACTATCCTAATCACTACTTTTTTGAATTTTGAAAAACGCAACTACAACATTTAATCTTGATTAAAGTTCAGATTGTGTTAGCAAATCCGAATCTGAATGTTCCTAATCTAATTCCAAGTATAAGATTTGAAATCAATCAAATAATAAAAAATCTGGGCACGGGGCTGACCACCCACGACTGACCACCCAGTGAGCACAACTGGTTGTGTCTTCCAATGCTCACTGTGCACCAACCATTGGATTGGTGGAGGCATAGCCTAGTGGGAGTTTCCACCATATTTCTTATACCAGTCATTTCCTTTCAAATCAGGGAAGTAGACAAGTTCACACTTTGGGAGGAAGGAGAGATAATTTTGTATATATAGTGTATGTGGACACCCCTTCAAATTAGTGGATTCTACTATTTCAGCCACATCCGTGGTGTATAAAATAGAGCACACAGCCATGCAATCTCCATAGACAAACACTGCCAGTAAAATGGCCTCACTGAAGAGCTCAGTGACTTTCAACATGGCAGTTTGTCACATTTCTGCCCTGCTAGAGCTGCCCCGGTCAACTCTAAGTGCTGTTATTGTGTAGTGGAAATGTCTAGGAGCAACAACGGCTCAGCCACAAAGTGGTAGGCCACACAAGCTCAAAGAATGGGACCGCCAAGTGCTGAAGTGCGTAGCGCGTGCCTACCTGACACCCTAGACCCACTCCAATTTGCTTACCGCCCAAATAGGTCCACAGGCGATGCAATCTCAACCACACTGCACACTGCCCTAACCCACCTGGACAAGAGGAATACCTATGTGAGAATGCTGTTCATCGACTACAGCTCGGCATTCAACACCATAGTACCCTCCAAGCTCGTCATCAAGCTCGAGACCCTGGGTCTCGACCCCGCCCTGTGCAACTGGGTACTGGACTTCCTGACAGGCCGCCCCCAGGTGGTGAGGATAGGCAATAACATCTCCTCCCCGCTGATCCTCAACACGGGGGCCCCACAAGGGTGCGTTCTGAGCCCTCTCCTGTACTCCCTGTTCACCCACGACTGCGTGGCCACGCACGCCTCCAACTCAATCATTAAGTTTGCGGACGACACAACAGTGGTAGGCTTGATTACCAACAACGACGAGACGGCCTACAGGGAGGAGGTGAGGGCCCTCGGAGTGTGGTGTCAGGAAAATAACCTCACACTCAACGTCAAAAAAACTAAGGAGATGATTGTGGACTTCAGGAAACAGCAGAGGGAACACCCCCCTATCCACATCGATGGAACAGTAGTGGAGAGGGTAGCTAGTTTTAAGTTCCTCGGCATACACATCACAGACAAACTGAATTGGTCCACTCACACTGACAGCGTCGTGAAGAAGCGCAGCAGCGCCTATTCAACCTCAGGAGGCTGAAGAAATTTGGCTTGTCACCAAAAGCACTCACAAACTTCTACAGATGCACAATCGAGCATCCTGGTGGGCATCCTGGTGGGCCGCCCTCAACCGTAAGGCTCTCCAGAGGGTAGTGAGGACTGCACAACGCATCACCGGGGGCAAACTACCTGCCCTCCAGGACACCTACACCACCCGTTGTTACAGGAAGGCCATAAAGATCATCAAGGACATCAACCACCCGAACCACTGCCTGTTCACCCCGCTATCATCCAGAAGGCGAGGTCAGTACAGGTGCATCAAAGCTGGGACAGAGAGACTGAAAAACAGCTTCCATCTCAAGGCCATCAGACTGTTAAACAGCCACCACTAACATTGAGTGGCTGCTGCCAACACACTGTCATTGACACTGACCCAACTCCAGCCATTTTAATAATGGGAATTGATGGGAAATGATGTAAATATATCACTAGCCACTTTAAACAATGCTACCTTATATAATGTTACTTACCCTACATTATTCATCTCATATGCATATGTATATACTGTACTCTACATCATCGACTGCATCCTTATGTAATACATGTATCACTAGCCACTTTAACTATGCCACTTTGTTTACTTTGTCTACACACTCATCTCATATGTATATACTGTACTCGATACCATCTACTGTATGCTGCTCTGTACCATCACTCATTCATATATCCTTATGTACATATTCCTTATCCCCTTACACTGTGTATAAGACAGTAGTTTTGGAATTGTTAGTTAGATTACTTGTTGGTTATCACTGCATTATCGGAACTAGAAGCACAAGCATTTCGCTACACTCGCATTAACATCTGCTAACCATGTGTATGTGACAAATAAAATACAATTTGATTTGAATTTGACTCATTACCAAGTTCCAAATGGCTCAGGAATCAAAGTCAGCACGATAACTGTTTGTCAGGAGCTTCATGAAATGGGTTTCCATGGCCGAGCAGAGGTACACGAGCTTAAGGTCACCATGCGCAATGCCAAGCGTCGGCTGGAGTGGTGTAAAGATCGCTGCCATTGGACTCTGGAGCAGTGAAAATGCGTTCTCTGGAATGAGGAATCATGCTTCAACATCTGGCAGTCTGACGGACGAATCAGGGTTTAGCGAATGCCAGGAGAACGCTACCTGCCCGATTGCATAGTGCCAACTGTAAAGTTTAGTGTAGGAGGAATAGTGGTCTGGGGCTGTTTTTCATGGTTCGGGCTAGGCCCCTTCGTTCCAGTGGAGGGAAATCTTAACGCTACAGCATACAATTACATTCTAGACAATTCTATGATTCCAACTTTGTGGCCACAGTTTGGGGAAGGCCCTTTCCTGTTTCAACATGACAATTCCCCCGCGCACGAAGCGAGGTCCATACAGAAATGGTTTATCGAGATTGGTGTGGAAGAACTTGACTGGCCTGCATAGAGCCCTGACCTCAACCCATTATACATATAACCTTTGAGATGAATTGGAACGCGGACTGCGAGCCAGGCCTAATCACCCAACATCACCTCGACCTCACTAATGCTTTTGTGGTGGAATGCTGCAGAGACTTGCTTCCAATGTTCCAACATCTACTGGAAAGACTTTCCAGAAGAGTGGAGGCTGTTACAGCAGCCAAGGGGGGACCAACTCCATAGTAATGCCCATGATTTTGGAATGATATGTTTGACGAGCAGGTGTCCACATACAATTACACTACATGACCAAAAGTAAGAGTAAAATAAGAGTAATTCGGACATAGCCATGAAGAAGGCTACTGTCACCATTGTCTGTGTCAGTGGGATTGACAAAGCTTCTAATAGGTTCTAGTTGTTTCTCTGTAGAGAGGGTACGGAGTTTGTGTCTCGGAATATACTGTGTGCAAAGATGAATGACCTGCAGCTTTGATTTGAATGACCCACTTACACTCACTGGTAAAACATGGCAACCAGAGGAGGAGAGTGTATTTATCTGACGCTCTTCACCATTGGTTCATAATAGATCCACCCCTTCCCCTTTAAAAGTCTATGACTTTTACAGTAGAAGAGAAAGACGCGGAAGAGAGCTTGAGTAAAACTGCTATTCCTGGACATTTGCTTAATCAAGTCTTTTAAACAAGAAGACATGGAAAGGTCATTTTAATTACTTTACTAAAATATAATCGTTTTTCAATTGATTATGCAGATCGGCAACATTTAGCACTGTTTTTTTGTGTACAAAGCAGGTTTAACAGGCAGCAGATGTCATACATTCAGTACCTTTTGTTCTCTTTTTACAGTGTACTAAAGTGGATGGAGAAGCTGCTGGTTCTGCTGTTTCTGATCTATGGTTGTTATGCTGAACATCAAGGTGAATGATCTCTCAAGTTTTCACTTGTAATTTTAACCATGTAGTAGATCTGGCCCTACATGGACTTAACTGTGCAAATATTTGCTGTCACTGAGTGTCCGCAACTTCTCTTCCGATCATGTTGCATTGCAAATATTGTTAAACTAATCTGTGGTGAAATAACTTTTTAAAAAAAGCTCTATATTTTCATCATACTGGGTCAAGTTGATTTCTGTTACATTTCTGTTGGTGAGCTTTTCTCCTTCTCTCATATTTAACCCATATAGATCTCTCAGGGAAAAAGTTCATCATCCCAGTCGAGACAAGCAACTCGTTTGTAAAACTCTCTGGCAACGTCTCAAAGCCTGTTACTGCTATGACCATGTGTCAGAGGTTCTTCACTGAGGAACACCGAGACCAGTCCCTTTTTTCTCTAGCAACCCCCTCTGATCCCAAAGATATCAATCTGTGTATGCAATCAAAGGGTGGTTATAAACTGAATATCAGAGGAAATTCTGTTACTATCAGCGGTTTGCCAGAAAATAGAAATGCATGGATCTCTTTTTGTGGCACCTGGGACTCTAAAACTGGTCTCACCCAGATGTGGGCGAATGGGAGACGAAGTGCATCGAAGATTCTTAAGCCAAATGGCCCTATAAATGGAAAACCAAGTATAATCTTAGGTCAAAACCAAGGCAAATATGGTGGAAGTTTTGTTGCATCACAATCCTTTGTGGGGGATGTTACTGATGTACACTTCTGGGACAGTGTCATCTCTCCTTGCCAAATCAAATTGTATATGCAAGGGAAAAACTTTACTCCAGGAAATATTCTCAACTGGAAAGCATTGGAGTTCACTACTGGGGGAGGGGTGTTCAAGGAGATAAGTGACTATAACTGTTAGTGAACCAAGAGCAATACATTTGTACCAGTTATTGCTAATGTTTTAAAAAATGTAATTTGATTACTGTCATCATCATTTGTATGTTCATAGCAGCTTTCACTTTAAAAGCTCTGTTACGAATCAATATCCCATATTTTTTATGTTCCTGAGTATTCAATTAATAGAAAAGAATAGTGCAATAAAGTTTCAATAATTTCTGATAAATGTTTATCTGTCTTTCATTTAGCGTTTGTATACAGATGACTTTTGAAATAGTGTAAAGTGTTATTTTCAGAGGAGAATGAAACCGAAAAAGAAAGATGTCTTTATTGACATTTTTCCAGTGTGTCTGTGTGCACAAGGTCGTTGTGTAAACAGAAGATGAATGACTTTGCTGGACAATTGCAACTACTAGGCAGAACCACATGCAGCTCTGTATTAACGCTGGAGTTCATGCACCAGCGTGTTGAAACAACTTTCCTGCAACTAAAAACCCACAAGAATAAACCAGCAGATCAGTTGATCTCATGTTACCGTGTCAAGCTTTGATTCCAAACAGCTGCGTCTGGGTTCTCTACTCCCTCTCCTTATAGGCCTATAACACCTAGTCTAGTAATTGATCTAAAAAATATACTTATTTTAAGAATATAGGATTATATTTCATACAAACATGTCATCTTAAATATCAAGATAATTATAATATAATTTGTGTCATTTATTTTAAATAACTTGATGAGACAATTTGTTCGAAAGCCACCGTCCGCCATATTGGTAGCCTACTCCTCATGTCCCCTATACAGGGGCGCAACTTTGGTTTTAGAAGTGTTTACATTTTTTAATTCAGTCGGATAAACCCTCCAAACAGCCTACCCGACCGCTCGGGGGCGTCTGCATGGTCATAAAGCACACAGATTCCTTGTTTTGTATCACATTCCATTGATTAAACTGAGCAGGACAATTTCAGAATGTGGGTGGAGCCCCACCATCCCCAGTGAAAGTTGCACCCCTGCAACTGTACACTGAGTGTACAAAACATTAGGAACACCTGCTCTTTCCATGACATGGATAGACTGACCAGGTGAAAGCTATGGTCCCTTATTGATGTTATCTGTTAAATCCACTTCAATCAGTGTAGCTGAAGGGGAGGAGACAGGTTAAAGAAGGATATTATAGCCTTGAGACAATTTAGACATGGATTGTGTATGTGTGCCATGTCATGGTAGTAGGTGCCCGGCGCACATGTTTGAGTGTGTGAGTTTTTCATGCTCAACTGTTTCCCATGTGTATCAAGAAAGGTCCACCACCCAAAGGACATCCAGCCAACTTGACAAAACTGTAGGAAGCATTGAAGTCAACATGGGCCAGCATCCCTGTCGAACGCTTTAGTCAGCTTGTAGATCCATAACCCCCCCCGTCCGTTCTGAGTGCTAAAGTAGGCAGGGTAGCCTAGTGGTTAGAGCGTTGGACTAGTAACTGACAGGTTGCAAGTTCGAATCCCTGGGTTGACAAGGTACAAATCTGTCGTTCTGCCCCTGAACAGAGGACAATTTTTTTAAAATGAGCATAGCCTTATTTCTATTACAGCATATTGGATGACTGTCATTCATATTCCATTCACCCAGTTCAGTGTAACAGCAATAGATTTAGGGTACTACATGATACACACATTTTCCCTTTACCCATCATGAGGTTCAATGGAAGCATATGAATGAACGTTTACAATGTCAGTACACACAGGTCAGAGACACATTTGAGGACACAGACAGTGACACATGCACAGATTCAATACCGCCTTGCACACTCTTGCCTGCATCTAGCTGATATAGGATGTAATCATTAGTCCAACAGTTACAGGCGAGAGTTTCTATTGGACAAATTCATGTTTATCCCTGTTTTGCTCAGTTTGCTTCCATTTAAGAAATGTTTTTCAACAGAATAGGCGGAATGAATACACCCCTGATCACGTGTGAACACACAGCCTTTTGTACTCGTTCTCGCATCTTTGCGCTCTGGTCCTCTCCGCCTTTCCCTTCGCTTGTGGAATTCAATGCACAACACATCAGCTGTATGTGACCAGGCTAAAAAACCTTTCCAAGCCACAGCCTACATCGTTGTCACCATATTAGCTAAAGTAACGTCCTAGTCAACATAGCTAATATAACTAATGCGCTAGTAAACCCGCTACAATCATGCATTAACATTAGTGTACAGTCAGTAAGCAGTTACATCGGCGGGCCAGGTGGCAATAAATTAGTAAAAACAAAAGCTTACCTTGACTTGGAAGAGTTTCAGGGTTGTGATGGATAGCCAGCTAGCTAGCATCCCTCCGCTTGAGCAGGGTGTTTCAGTAGGCCAAACTAGCTAGCTGCATTACTAGCTCAGTAATTAAAACTGAAAGTGAAAAAAAAGACAATCTCTATATATATTTCTCTCTTGCGTCTCCTTCATTTTGTAGTAAATTAATTAGTTCAAAATTGTTAAATTATTATTTTTCTCTCACTTTGAATCAACTACTCACTACATTTTATGCCCTGCAGTGCTAGCAAGCTGCTTTCATTACTATATTCATTTTCTGATCCTTTGATTGGGTGGACAACATGTCAGTTCATGCTGCAAGAGCTCTGATAGGTTGGAGGACGTCCTCGGAAGTTATCATAATTACTGTGTAAGTCTATGGAAGTGTGTGAGAACCATGAGCCTCCTAGGTTTTGCATTGTAGTCAATGTACCCAGAGGAGTACAGAAGCTAGCTGTCCTTCAGCTTACCCTACAGAGTGTTGTTGAGGCTACTGTAGACCTTTGCAAATTGTGTGTTTTAATCGATTATTTGGTGGCATGATTATATTTAGTATAGTTCTATCTAAAAAGGATAACTTTGAAATGTTTTAAATTATACTTTTATGATTTCAGTGAGGAGGATGGTCCTCCCCGTCCTCCTCTGAGGAGCCTCCACTGATGACAACATGGCGCATCCACTCGACTGCCTTCATCATACAAACCCAAGTCACATAACCTTGTCCAAATACTACTTGGGTGGTGGGATGGCTCACCACTGCCATCTGCTGTATGGTAACTAAACTGCTCCATGGCACTCCATAATGCTTTGGAATATATATATGACTCTTGAGTTTGCTCGTTCTGATATTTATTAATTTCTTTATTTTTACTTTTTGGATTATGTGTGTATTGTTTTGTGTTACTAGGTATTACTGTACTGTTGGAGCTAGAAACACAAGCGTTTCGCCGCACCTGCGATAACATCTGCAAATCTGTGCATGCGACCAATAAACTTTGATTTGATTTGCATCAGGGGAATATTACATTTCCTACTTAGAAGAGTGTATTCAGTAAATACTCAGGAACCAAGAAAATCGTATTATAGCATATAATACTGTTGAAACAGCTGAAACAGTTATCACACGCATTGAAAGAGATAAAAAATCATGCTAGTGTTCAGGCAACATTATTAAAGTCACTCTTCTCCTTGAACACGTTCCCCTCAGTTATGTACTCTAATGCTTTCCAGTTTAGAATATTTCCAGGAGTGAAGGGATTTCCCTTCACATAAAAATCAGATTTGTCAAGGAGGGAGGGAGGACACTATCCCATAAGTGGACATTGGCCAGGTCCCCCACAAAGGACTGTAAATCTATGAAAGCACCACCCCATATGTGTATTGCTCTTAACCTAAAATAATACTTGGCTTTCCAGTTATAGAAATGTCCGAAGTGACAAACTTCCATGTACTTCACTTCCCATTTATCCAGAGTTGGGTCAGACCAGTGTAAGAGTCCCAGGTCCAGCAGATGGAGTTCCATTCATTCTTATTATCTGGCAACCTCAAGAAATCCAGTCCAGCTTCTTTGATGTGCACTCAGTATGCTCCCCCCATATATGGTTTGAACTACAGCAAATCCTTATCATGACGGGCCTGCCAGTGAGACAATGGACTGGCCTCTGCCAACCTCAGAGAAGAACCGCAAGCACACGGTCATAGCAGAAATGGGCGTCTGGATTTTAGCTGAGAGTTTCACATGGAAAGTGTCGCTCTCCAACAGGAACGAGAACACTGTCCCTGAGAAATTGGAAAGGGTGTGGAATTGATTACAACATGATATCACATAGCCTGAATTAGAGATCATCAACGAGATTCAGCCTCGGGACGATTTTCTGTCGAGTGTATTGTCAGAGAGCCGAAACTTAATTACAAATCATTTGTAGACTGCAAATTGACCGCAGGAAGCCCAAACATACAGTGCATTTGGAAAGTATTCAGACTCCTTGACTTTTCCCACATTTTGTTATGTTACAGCTTTATTCTAAAATGGATTAAAATGTTTTATCCCCCCCTCATCAATCTACACACAATACCTCATAATGACAAACCAACAACAGGATTTAAGAAGTGTTAGCAAAGTTATTAAAAATAAAAAGCTGAAATATCACATTTACATAAGTATTCAGACCCTTTACTCAGTACTTGGTTGAAGCACCTTTGGCAGCGATTACAGCCTCGAGTCTTCTTGGGTATGACATTACAATCTTGGCATACTTGTATTTTGGGGAGTTTCTCCAATTCTTCTCTGAGATCCTCTCAAGCTCTGTCAGGTTGGATGGGGAGTGTCACTGCACAGCTATTTTCCGGTTTCTCCAGATGTTCAATCTGGTTCAAGTCACTCAAGGCTAGAAGGTGAGTGCTCTGGAGCAGGTTTTCATCAAGGATCTCTCATTATTCTGCACCGTTCATCTTTCCCTTGATTCTGACGAGTCTCCCAGTCCCTGCCACTGAAAAACATCCCCACGGTATGATGCTGCCACCACCATGCTTCACCAAAGGGATGGTACCAGGTTTCCTCCAGAAGTGACGCTTGGCATTCAGGTCAAAGAGTTCAATCTTGATTTCACCAGACCAGAGAATCTTGTTTCTCATGGTTTGCAAATCTTTCGGTGGCTTTTGGCAAACTCCAAGCGGGCTGTCATGTGACTTTTACTAAGGAGTGACTTCTGTCTGGCCACTCTACCATAAATGCCTGATTGGTGGAGTGCTGCAGAGATGGTTGTCCTTCTGAAAGGTTCTTCCATCTCCACAGAGGAACTTTGGAACTCCTTCAGAGTGACCACCTCCCTGACCAAGGCCATTCTCCCCTGATTGCTCAGTTTGCGGCCACTGTGTTCTTGGGGACCTTCAATGTTGTAGAAATGTGTTGGTGTCCTTCCCCAGATCTGTGCCTCGACACAATCCGGTCTCAAAGCTCTATGGACAATTCCTTCAAACGCATGGCTTTTGCTGACATGCACTGTCAACTGTGGGACCTTATATAGACATGTGTGTGCCTTTCCAAATCATGTCCAAACAATTGAATTGACCAAAAGGTGGATTCCAATCAAGTAGAAACATCTCAAGGATGGTCAATGGAAACAGGATGTACCTAAGCTCAATTGTGAGTCTCATAGCAAAGGGTTTGAATAGTTATGTAAATACGGTCCTTCTGTTTAAAATGTTTAATAAATTAGTAAACATTTGGCTGTAACATAAGAAAATATGGAAAAGGTAAAGGGGTCTTTACACATTTAGGCTAGACACATTTAGGCTAGATACATTACTACTGTATAAATATTACAATTCCTAAGGCTATTGACAGGATAAAATACCTGTTATCGCAGTTATAAAATAAAGAATGATAAAAAATAGTGCTTTAGCGGAGACCAGACGTTTCTCCTCTTTCATTTAAAATGGATAATTAAGACGTTCTCTTGGACATGCTTATGCCTATCTGATTTTCTTTCAAATACAAATAGTGCTTCCATGTTCCAGAGGGCTCGGGACTTGTACCAATCTTCACAGGAATTTGTATGCTTTGAAAGGGAAATTAAGTCTGCCAAGTTTATGGAGGGAGGGAGTGGGCTTGGGGTATCCCCAGTCCAAAAGTGCAGTCATATCTATGTTGGTTGTTGGTCAGCTACTCTCATATCTCCCACTCATCGCCTGAAGGGTTGAGCTCCCTCTTGTGTTACCTCTGGCAGCGTTTCTTTGCTAAATAACTTTCTCGGGTGTTCGCCTGTTTTATTACTCACGATTCTTTATGACTTAGTTAAATAAAGTTTAAATATATATATATATTTTAATCTCCTTCATGCTTCTCTGGCCATTACGTCAGAAAATTCAAAGAGCTGATGGCCACGAGCGTGCTTGCTATCCATTTGGCGGAAACCAGCTAATAGTGTGCAACTGCAACCCACAATTCGGGCGTTCCCGCGTGGGTGGCGTTTTTGTTCCTGCATGAACACCCCTCCCTCAAGCACCCCATTGGTCCTGCATGAATTCCCCCCCTTGAGCACACCATCTTCATGCTTGTGTGACACGTTTGAATGTGGGTCAAAAGGGGAATAAAAGTATTATGTGTTTTTCGCCCCCAACCTAATTTCTACCAGAGTCCTCCTTCCTAGCTAGCGGAAGGCGGGGTTGATACTGGTAGACAGTGTGTCCTTCGCTCTTACCTGCCCTCACCATCGTTAACAGAACTGCGGTAAAAGAGTGACCGACAGGCGGGTGTGAAAGACATTCTCTACCGGTCGTCCCTGCCCCGTGTACTAGCTATAGCTAGCTATTGTTGTCGCCCTCTGCCGATTCTTCTTCTTCTGTGGGGTTTATCGGCAGTTGGAATCCAATATTATTTGCATTACTGCCACCTACTGTACTGGATCGCTCCAGCCTCCCTCCTGTGCCGGAGTCATAGCTTAAAAATGGACCAATGAAAGTATAAAAAGGGGTTCCTGCAGATGCAGGAATGCCCACATGCAGGAACGCCCGATATTGCGGGCGGGGAAATGCGGGAGTGCACCCTGGCACATTTTCTTTTGCAGTGGATTGTTGCCACGTGCCGCTTGCTGGCCTGGGCAGCCGCTAGTGGGCGTTATGGATCTCCACTATCGTCTGTGCTCAGCTGGTAATACACTCATGTCCCCCGGCAACCAGGTTGTACATAGAACATCCTCCAAGGCCTCTAGACTAATTAGCCTATGAAAAGAGGGACAATTAGGGCAATGTCATTCCAAAAACAGTCCACTTCAGTTGTGATTTAGTTCCTTTTTGTCAAGATCCGTGGTCCGTATTGACCCCGTTCTGTGTCCGGATGCGGAATGCGGACCGCCTATTGAGTATAGCTGTTGTATGCCTGGATTTGATCAGGAAGAGGCATGAGAGGTTAGCCTGGAGTTCCCATTATAACGATGCATTGTCCTAACAGGTTGTTTGTTTCCACAGGCTTCTGAGGCCATATGGAAGGGGGGGATTGGGAAGTGGGTGGGATGGCTTGGCAGAGGAGCTCCCATTTTGTGTATTCAGGGCCATGTTGATGTTGTTCCTCTTGTTTCAAACAAAGGAGGCCAGTAAATCTCTGAGGGCTTTACCTTCATACATGGAAATCAATTACTGAAGTATTCAACAATAGACCAGGGAATCAAAAAACCAGGAACCCTAAGAAGTGAGTTCAGAAATCCAGGGATGATGAGGGTGGATGGAAGTATGTGCTTGACCATGGGAATTTGAGGTATCGATGACTGTTAAATGGAGAGTTCACCCAAATTACACAAATACATATCAGTTTCCTTACCCTGTAAGCAGTCTATGCTAAAAAGTTAGCATTTGGAGACAGTAGACAGGTACACAAAACCAAAGCATGGATTCCTGTCTTACCTTCCATAGACTGCTTACAGGGTAAGGAAACCAATATGTAATATTGTCATTTGTGTGAAGTACCTTTTAAAGCTGATGGGTATACCTCTGAAAAACTATAGTTACTGTCAACAATGAATAACAATCACAATATGAAAGTGAGGACACTAGGGCAATTCCCCCAAACACTTTGTTTTAATAGTTACCTTCACAAACACGTCTGACTGATATCATGTACAAACATCAACTGACAGAGCACATGTTACACTGCAGAGTAAATTTGACCGTTAACAACAGGACTTTGTTTTAAATAGGCCAATCCTTCTGCAGGGCATGCACACGCGTACATGTACACACCGACTATGAACACAACACAACAATTCAGATGACCACATTGACAACCAGTTAAAATATGTATTCGCAGAACGAAAATAATACAAAATAAATATTTGTCGATGACTACATACCATAGGATTGTATGTGTGTATTTTGATAGATATGTTTCATTACTTGACAGCCCACATCACACACAACCACCGATATGAACCAAAGAGAGTGTTGTTTTCATGTGATGAAAACAACATGAGGGTAGAATAGGCTACAAATCTAGCATTTAAAATAATATATGTGTAAGTACTACAGTATCATAAACAACAATACAGTTGCTGCGAGTTAGGGGCAAGTAAATGAGTACAGTACAGTAACCAATAGAAAGGCATTTTATCTTTTGATTTAAATATCGCTCTGCCTGCTCCTCAACGGAGCGGGTTCAGAAAATACAGTCAAATCAAACTGCTCCTGAACATGTCCCCATAATCTCCCCATCTCAATTTGGTCATATCCTCAGCAGGAAGCATCTGTTATGATTTCCTCTTGACACGGTCACGCTAATAGCTAGATCATGCTGCACAAAACAATATATACAGGGAGAGCCACAACACACAGGGGACATTCTCTTTGAATAGATATACCAGAACATTTTACACCAGTCACATTGAGGGAATGCCATAGGATGCCATAGAATAAAACTTGACAGCGTTGCTACTTTGTCACCGATCCATCGTTTGTTCTCTTCACCACTTTCACAAAATTGTATGATGCGAGTACCAGCAGTGCTACGGGATAGCATCATTACACACACATGTTGTCAACAGCCGTCATTACAGAGCCATGCGTTTTGGAGTAAACACTCCATGACCATCTTTCATATGAATGGAGAGCGACTGATGAGCTCGTGGGTGAAACGCGACACACACAATATGTAGCAACTTCTTATGGCATCGCGGAGGGAAGGAGGGAGTTTCGTGAAAATGGAAAAACAACAACAACACGGCACGACATGGCTCCTAGAGGGGGTAAGAGAGCTGCAGTTTGGGGGTCCATGCAGAAACGTTTATAGAGGGGAAAGTCTGGGGGTGGGGGGGTGGGAGTGGGTGTTGGTCTGGGATTTGTCAGGGATGTGGCCGAGCTGGTTTACTCGTCAAATCGCCCCTCCAGGATGCTCTCGAAGGAGAAGGGGACGAACTTGAAGCCCTGCCCCGTGTAGAACTTATTCTGGAACTCCACCCTAAAAAAAAGAGACAAAAAGGACCGCAAAAGATCAGTGGTTTATTGAACAGGTCAAGTTTTGGGACCAGGCCTCGAGCCAGCCAGCCGCCACAACACGAAACAAAGAAATGGTTGCCTCTCGAATGTCAAGACCAATTACAAATTATCATAGTCAATTATGATACTTCGTCCAACATTTCCTGGACATGAGTCAAAAAGCCTCAAATAAACTTGGACGGTCTTTGGACAGCACCATTATACCACATTTCGGGCTTTAACGAGCAGCATGTTCCTTCCTCAGTTACGAGGCCAGATGCTTGGCAGTAACACCAACTCCTCTCTGAATGAGAACAAACCTTAAAGAAGAAACATTTTAAATCGTGGAACAACTGCTGTCCCTACTTCGCTTTCAAGCTGGATTGTCCTACCGACAGTTGCTGAATATCTATTCAACTGGCTGAAAGCAACATACACAGCATCATCCACTTGCTGACAACTGGTGAGAAGCCAAGTGAAGTCAACTTCTTTTTTTTGTGCTTACCCAACATTATTTACATTAAGAAAAGGATAAAATGGCTTTTTAAAAAGTGGAACACTTCCATTTGCATTTGATTTAAATAACCTGATGTTATACTGCTAAGCTATATGTAGCTAGCCACTTGTCGACCATCCCTTTCCCCAGAGAGGGGGGGTGGGGGTGCCAGTATCTTGCCAGTGACTGAGGCTGCACTTCATTCCCTCTCTCCTCTGTCCTCGTTCACTCCTCTGGCAGATCTGAGATACATGGATGGGTGGAAGGAAGCAATAGCTCCAACTAGTTTCCATCATACTGATTTCCCACAGTTCTATCAAATCTGCCAAGGGAAGTAAGCAAGGGCAGATGGATTAAGATAATGATAATCAATTGCACACAAGGTTCAACTGAAATTGTACTTCCGCTTTTAACCCTTTTTCCACATTTTGTTATGTTACAGCCTTTTTCTAAAATGGATTACAAAAAAATTTTTCCTCATCAATCCATACACAATACCCCATAATGACAAAAGTGAAAACAGGTTTTTAGAAATGTTTTCAAATTCACTAAAAATAAAAAACAGAAATACCTTATTTACACAAGTATTCAGGCCCTTTGCTATGAGACTCGAAATTGAGCTCAGTTCTACGGAATTGTCCGTAGAGCTCCGAGGATTGTGTAGAGGTACAGATCTAGGGAAGGGTACCAAAACATTTCTGCAGCATTGAAGGTCTCCAAGAACACAGTGGCCTCCTGTGTTCTTGGAGACAACCAAGACTTTTCCTAGAGTTGGCCTCCTGGCCAAATTGAGCAATCGGAGCAGCAGGGCCTTGGTCAGGTTGGTGACAAAGAAAAATCAAATTAATCAAACTTTATTTGTAACATGCGCTGAATACAACAGGTTACTGTGAAATGCTTACCTGCAAACCCTTTAACAACAGTGCAGTTCAAGGAAGAGTTAAGAAAATATTTACCAAATAAACTAAAGTAAAAAATAATAAAATAGTAGCACAATAAAATAACAATAACTGGGCTATACACAGGGGATACCGGTATCGAGTCAGTTTGCGGGGGTACAGGTTAGTTGAGGTAATTTGTACATGTAGGTAGGGGTGAAGTGACTATGCATAGATAATAAAACAGTGAGTAGCAGCAGTGTAAACACAAATGGGGGGGGGGGGCAATATAAATAGTCCGGGTGGCCATTTTATTAATTGTTCATGAGCCTTATGGCTTGGGGGTAGAAGCTATTAAGGAGCCTTTTGGTCCTAGACTTGGTGCTCCGGTACCGTTTGCCGTGCGGTAGCAGAGAGAACAGTCTATGACTTGGGTGACTGGAGTCTTTGACCATTTTTGGGGCTTTCCTCTGACTCCGCCTAGTATATAGGTCCTGGATGGCAGGAAGCTTGGACCCAGTGATGTACAGGGCCGTACGCACTACACCCTGTAGCGCCTTACGGTCAGATGCCGAGCAGTTGCCATACCAGGTGGTGATGCAACCGGTCAGGATGCTCTCAATGGTGCAGCTGTAGAACTTCTTGAGGATCTGGGGACCCATCCCAAATATTTACTGTCTCCTGAGGGGGCAAATGTGTTGTTGTGCCCTCTTCAGGACTGTGTTGCTGTGTTTGGACAATGATAGTTCGTTAGTGATGTGGACACCAAAGAACTCTCGACCTGCTCCACTACAGCTCCATCGATGTGAATAGGGGCCTGTTCGTCCCGCCTTTTCCTGTAGTCCACAATCAGCTCCTTTGTCTTGCTCACATTGAGGGAGAGGTTGTTGTCCTGGCACCACACTGCCAGGTCTCTGACCTCATCCCTATAGGCTGTCTCATCGTTATCGGTGATCAGGGCGACCACTGTTTTTGTCGTCAGCAAACTTAATGATGGTGTCATAAGGTGTATGCACCAATTTGTAAGTCGCTCTGGATAAGAGCGTCTGCTAAATGACTTAAATGTAATGTAAATGTAAATGGTGTTAGAGTCGTGTTTGGCCAAGCAGTCGTGGGTGAACAGAGAGTACAGGAGGGGACTGAGCACACACCTCTGAGGGGCCCAAGTGTTGGGGATAAGCACGTCAGGAAGTCCAGGAACCAGTTGCAGAGGGAGGTGTTTAGTCCCGGAGTCCTTAGCTTAGTGATGAGCTTTGTGGGCACTATGGTGTTGAACGCTGAGCTGTAAGTCAATGAACAGCATTCTCACATAGGTGTTCCTTCTGTCCAGGTGGGAAAGGGCAATGTGGAGTGCGATTAAAATTGCGTCATCTGTGGATCTGTTGGGGCGGTATGTGAATGGGAGTGGGTCTAGGGTATCCGAGATGATGCTGTTGATGTGAGCCATGACCAGCCTTTCAAAGCACTTCATGGCTACCGACGTGAGTGCTACGGGGCGATAATCATTTAGGCAGGTTACCTTCGCTTCCATGGAGACAGGGACTATGGTGTTCTGCTTGAAACATGTAGGTATTACAGACTCGGTCAAGGAGAGGTTAAAAATATCAGTGAAGACACTTGCCAGTTGGTCCACGCATGCTCTGAGTACATGTCCTGGTAATCCCTCTGGCCCCGCGGCTTTGTGAATGTTGACCTGTTTAAAGGTCTTGCTCACATCGGCTACCATCACACAGTCTTCCGCAACAGCTGGTGCTCTCATACATGCTTCAGTGTTGCTTGCCTCGAAGCGAGCATAAAAGGCATTTAGCTCGTCTGGTAGGCTCGTGTCACTGGGCAGCTCACGTCCCGGTTTCTCTTTGTAGTCCGAAATAGTTTTC
Organism: Oncorhynchus keta; assembly: GCF_023373465.1. Taxonomy (NCBI): domain Eukaryota; kingdom Metazoa; phylum Chordata; class Actinopteri; order Salmoniformes; family Salmonidae; genus Oncorhynchus; species Oncorhynchus keta. The sequence goes on from NC_068423.1 coordinate 6,972,615, forward strand.
AAGCCCTGCCACATCCGAGGAGTGTCAGGGCCGGTGTAGTAGGATTACATCTTAATCCTGTATTGATGCTCTGCCTGTTTGATGGTTCGTCTGAGGGCTTATAAACGTCCGGATTAGTGTCCCGCTCCTTGAAAGCGGCAGCTCGAGCCTTTTGCTCGAAGCGGATGTTGCCTGTAATCCATAGCTTTTGGTTGGGATATGCTTGTTTCGGTCACTGTGGGGACGACGTCGTCGATGCACTTATTGACGAAGCCGATGAGGTGGTATACTCCTCAATGACATTGGATGAATCCCGGAACATATTCCAGTCTGTGCTAGCAAAACAGTCCTGTAGCGTAGCATCCATGTCATCTGACCACTTCCGTATTGAGCGAGTCACTGCTACTTCCTGCTTTAGTTTTTGCTTGTAAGCAGGAAAACTTGGAGGATATAATTATGGTCAGATTTGCCATATGGGGGGCAAGGGAGAGCTTTGTAAGTGTCTCTGTGTGTGGAGGTAAGGTGGTGTAGAGTTTTTTCCCTCTGGTTGCACATGTGACATGCTGGTAGTAATCAGGTAAAACGGTTTTAAGTATTCCTGCATTGAAGTGCCCGGTCACTAGGACCAACACTTCTGGGTGAGCATTTTCTTGTTTGCTTATGGCCTTATACAGCTCGTTGAGTGCGGTCTTAGTGCCAGCATCGGTTTGTGGTGGTAAAAAGACGGCTACGAATAATATAGATGAGAACTCTCTTGATAGATAGTGTGGTCTACAGCTTATCATAAGGTACTCTACCTCAGGCGAGCAATACCTCTAGACTTCGTTAATATTAGACATCGCACATCAGCTGTTATTGACAAATAGACACACACCCTTCCCCCTCGTCTTACCAGACGTATCTTCTCTGTATCTTCGCTGTAGTCACTGCCAAAGGTGCGTCAACAAAGTACTGAGTAAAGTGTCTGAATACTTATGTAAATGTGAAAAACTGTTATTGCTTTGTCATTGTTGGGTATTGTGTGTAGATTAATGAGGGGAAAAAACGATTTAATCAATTTTAGAATAAGGCTGTAATGTAAAAAAATCTGGAAAAAGTGAAGGGGTCTGAATACATTTCGAATGCACTGTACATACACATACTGTACATGCAGTACACATTCAGTGCCTTCAGAAAGTATTCATACCCCTTGACTTTTTCCACATTTGTTGTGTTACAGACTGAATTTAAAACGTATTAAATTGAGATTCTGTGTCACTTACACACAATACCCCATAATGTCAAAGTGGAATTATGTTTTTAGAAATGTTTACAAATGAAAAATGAAAAGCTGAAATGTATTTAGTCAATATGTATTCAATTATTTTGTTATGGCAAGCCTAAATAAGTTGAGGAGTAAAAATGTACTTAAAAAGTCACACAATAAGTTGCATGGACTTAACTCTGTTTGCAATAATAGTGTTAACATGATTTTTAAATGACTACACCCCCTCTGTAGCCCACACATACAATTATCTGTAAGGTCCTTAAGTCGAGCAGTGAATTTTAAGCACAGATACCACCACAAAGATCAGGGAGATTTTTCTACAAGAGCAGACATTGATTATCCCTAAAACTCAAGGCCAAATATACACTGGAGTTGCTTACCAAGACGACATTGAATGATCCTGAGTAGCCTAGTTACAGTTTTGACTTAAATTGTCTTGAAAATCTATGGCAAATGGCAATGATCAACAACCAACTTGACAGAGCTTGACAAATGTTTTAAAGAATAATGGATAAATATTGCACAATCCAGGTATGCAAAGCTCTTAGAGACCCAGAAGGACTCACAGCTGTAATCTCTGCCAAAGGTAATTCTAACATGTTTTGACTCAGGGGTTTGAATACTTATCTTATCAAGATAGTGTTTTATATTCCACGAATTAACAAAAATATAGAACATTTTTCTTCCTCTTTGACATTGCAGAGTATTTTGTGGCGATCGTTGACAAAGATGTTACAATTAAATTCATTTTCATCCCACATTGTAACACAACAAAATGTGGAAAAAGTCAAGGGGTGTGAATACTGTACATAGACAGGTTTTGGGGGGGTGCGGGGGGCTGACACACTGGGTGCCCAGGGAGCTGTTGATGTGGGGAGTTAAGTGTTTTGCTCAAGGGCAGGCAGCATCTAGGATCTGATAACAGGATGTTGCCAGCTCTCACCTTCCAGTGGCTGTCTCACCTCTCGAACCGCTTGGTTACCTGCCGCCTAGGGGGCAACGTCCTGGAATGGAACGTCGTATCAGAGCGGTGGGTGACCAAATATGGCCAAAATAAGCGCAGCATCCAGAGGCAGACGACCTTCACGTCTTAACATTCCCGTCCTCATCTACACTGGAACTGGAACCCAACCAGATATTACAATGAAATTCATTATGAGAGATTACATTTATTCTCAAATAAGATCATCTTGGAGGTTTGTGGTATTTTTCATATGGCACCAGGACCAGAAACATCAATGGTGCATGCTTCGAATGATATGGGCTATGGACGTTATTGTCAGAATCATCGGAAAACCCAGACCAATGTGACGTACACTGACCACCTTTACATAGTGACTCTGGTCTCTGTGCACCCAAAAACTCATTTTTTATATCCTCCTCTGCTGAACAATTTAGAAGTTCACTTCAATGTTTACATGTTCAGTCAAGTTTTTACATTTTTCATTTATTTTTATGTTCAGTCAAGTTACCGAAAGCCAAGGTGAGAAACTTCAGAGTTAAACGAACAAAGTCAGGCTCTGGTATAGTCACTCTTTCTGGGCTGTGTCCCAAATGGCATCATATTCCTCATATAGTGCACAATTTCTTACCAAAGACCTATGGGCCCTGGTCATAAGTACTGTAGAGCACTATGTAGGGTATAGGGTGCCATTTGGAACGCAACCTGATGTCTTGATGCATTGAAAAAACAAAGAGTGGATTCCCAATTCCCGCTCCTCCTCTCCAGCTTCAGCTGACAGCCATACGAGGGAAGCACGGGAAGTGCCAAGGAATGTCCCACCGCCACAGCAAATATTTAGCTGTCAGAGTTGAGAGGGCCGCATTTAAAGGCCCAATGCAGTCAATGACTTGATTTTCCTGTGTTTTATTTACAGTATATTTCCACACTATGATGTTGGAATAATACTGTGAAATTGTGAAAATTATGATAATGCAATTTTAGTGTAAGAGCTGTTTGAAAAGACCGCCTGAAATTTCAACCTGTTTTAGTGGGATAGAGTTTTGGTCTGCCCGGTGACATCCCCAGGTAAATTAGTTAATAGACCAATAAAAAGAGAGTTCCAAACCTCTCTGCCAATAACAGATCGTTTTCAGTTTAATTTACAATATATATATATATATATATATATATATATATATATATATATATATATATATTCATCAGCTGTTGTACAATATGATACAAAACACAGAAAAACAAAACTTTTTCTGCACTGGGCCTTTAATATATTTAGCTGGGCCCTGGTCAAAAGTAGTGCACTATAGGAAATAGGTTGCCATTTTGAATGCACACATTACTTATGTGAGGTGGTCTACATAGCATTTCCCTGGAGGCCATTTTGAGGAGCTGATAGACTGACTGATGTTTGGGAGAGAGAGCGGTATGGCACTGCACCATTCCAACACTGACAGACGACAGTACAAAGGCAGGCAAGCAGGCGTAAGACATTAGGCTTATTTATACTGGCATCCAACAAAAACACACTCTCCTATACCTCATTTCACAACCATGAGGTAAGATGGTCATTAGTGCTTAATAGCAAGTGCCAGACGAGGAAGGTTTTAAGAAAATAAACCCAACTCTATACGTAACATGCCAAAAACCTTTACCTAAGAAAGATAGACCACTAACAAAGTAAAAAAGAATGATAGTGAGTTTTTTGTTTATTTAGTTTTCCAATTCTTAAAATTATCACCTCTCGCCTGTCTACCTACAGTATATGTCTATTTGGTTACACTGCGCAGAGCTATTTTTCCACATGACCTCGAGCACTGGAAAACTCAGGGGGAAAAGGACACTTTGGAGAAAGTGAAAAATGAAGTATCGCATGAAGACTGGACAGTTAGTCTGCATCCCAAATGGTACCCTATTCCCGACACATGGGCCTTGGTCAAAAGTAGTGGATTATGTAGGGAATAGGGTACCATTTGGGATGCAGCCAAGATAGACTGTGGGGGCTGTGAACTGGATCATCAGTCAGTGGCACACTCCCCTCTGCTAAGGCACTGGATTCACTCCGTGAGTCTTTACCCATCACATTCCACACTCCACCTCCGACCATGTGTGTTCTCCTGTGAGTTTACACGAAAACAGATGAGCAGATCCCAAGGGATCTGAACAGCATCAATTTGGAGGTTGCGCAGGGCCATGGATACGGTATACAGAGTCTGTCATTGTGTGTGTGTGTGTGTGTGTGTGTGTGTGTGTGTGGACTGTACACGTGTGTGTGTACACGTGTGTGTGTACACGTGTGTGTGTGTGTTCAATGTGTGTGTGTGTGAGTGTCTGTGAGCGTGTGTAATGTGTGTGTGTGGGTGTCTGTGAGCGTGTGTAATGTGTGTGTGTGTGTGTCTGTGAGCGTGTGTAATGTGTGGGTGTGGGTGTCTGTGAGCGTGTGTAATGTGTGTGTGTGTGTGGGTATCTGTGAGCGTGTGTAATGTGTGTGTCTGTGAGCGTGTGTAATGTGTGTGTGTGTTTGGGTGTCTGTGAGCGTGTGTAATTTGTGTGTGTGTAATGTGTGTGTGTGTCTGTGAGCGTGTGTAATGTGTGTGTGTGTAATGTGTGTGTGTCTGTGAGCGTGTGTAATGTGTGTGTGTCTGTGAGCGTGTGTAATGTGTGTGTGTCTGTGAGCGTGTGTAATGTGTGTGTGTGTAATGTGTGTGTGTGTGTGTGTGTCTGTGAGCGTGTGTAATTTGTGTGTGTGTGTGTAATGTGTGTGTGTGTGTGTGTGTGTCTGTGAGTGTGTGTAATGTGTGTGTATGCAGACATAGAGTGTCTTCAGAAAGTATTAACACATTTACTTAACACGTCACAAAATAAGTTGCATGGTTTCACTCTGTGGGCAATAATAGTGTTTAACATGATTTTTGAATGGCTACCTCATCTCTGCACACCACACCTATAAGTATCTGTAAAGTCCCTCAGTCGAGCAGTGAATTTCAAACACAGATTCGACCACAAAGACCAGGGAGCTTTTTGCAAAAGAGGGGCACCTATTAGTAGATGGGTAAAAAAAAGACAGACATTGAATATTCCTTTTGAGCATGGTGAAGTTATTAATTACACTTTGGATGGTGTATCAATACACCTAGTCACTACAAAGACACAGACGTCCTTCCTAACTCAGTTGCTGGAGAGGAAAGAAACCGCTCAGGGATTTCTCCATGAGGTCAAAGTTGACTTTAAAACAGTTACAGAGTTGAATGGCTGTGATAGGAGGAAACTGAGGATGGATCAACAACATTGTAGTTACTCCACAATTCTAACCAAAATGACTGAGTCAAAAGAAGGAAGCTTTTACAGAATAAAATATTCCTAAATATGCATCCTGTTTGCAACAAGGCACTAAAGTAATACTGCAAAAAAATGTGGCAAAGCAATTAACTTTTTGTCCTGAATACAAAGTGTTATGTTTGGGGAAAATCTAATAGGATACATTACTGAGTACCAATCTCCATATTTTCAAGCATAGTGGTGGCTGCATCATGTTATCAGTATGCTTGTAATCATTTAGGACTGGTGAGTGTTTCAGGATAAAAAATAAATGGAATGGAGTGAAGCACAGGCAAAATCCTAGAGGAAAACTTGGTTCAGTCTGCTTTCCACCAGACACTGGGAAATGAATGAACCTTTCAGAAGGACAATAACCTAAAACACAAGGCAAAATCTACACTGGAGTTGCTTACGAAGAAGACAGTGAATGTTCTTGAGTGGCTGAGTTACAGTTTTGATTTAAATCTACTTGAAAATCTGTGTCAAAACCTGAAGAAATTGTTGTCTCGCAATGATCAACAACCAATGTGACAGAGCTTGAAGAATTATGAAAATAATAATGTGCAGGTGTGGAAAGTTCTTAGGGACGCACCCAGAAAGACGCCACAAAGTATTGCTTCTACAAAGTATTGACTCAGGGGTGTGAATATTTCTGTATTTCATTTTCAATCAATTTGCTAAAATCTCTAAAAACAAGTTTTCACTTTGTCATTATGGGGTATTGTGTGTAGATGGGTGAGAGGGGGGAAACAAAACTATTTAATCAATTTTGAATTCAGGCTGTAACACAATCAAAAATGTGTAATAAGTGAAAGGGTAAGAATACTTTCTGAAGGCACTGTATGTGTAGTGTGTACGTACGCGCGTGTTTGGGACTCACCAGTGGAGACGGAGCGCGTGCAGGAAGGCGGACAGGCCTTCCATGATGAGCAGGATGCACACGGTGAGCATGGCGAAGGCCGCGAAGATGATTGACAGGCCGAAGAAGCCGCCTCCGCTCCTGGAGGATAGGCCCAGGTGCATCACCATCGTCCAAAGCACCTCCGACAGCTCTGTGGATAGAGAGAGAGAAAGAAAGAAAAACAGAAAGATAGAAAGGGGAAAGAGAGGTAGAAAGAGACAGACAGGAGATAGGGAGGTGAGAAGTGAGCGTTGTAAGGCGTTCATTCCACCAGTAGGTCGTTATCCACCAATTAGTGTCAACCCTCTTGCCATGTAGTATGTGCATGATTGAGTAAGTGAGAGATAGAAAAGAATCGTATTGCATGTGCACTATGCTTGTGTTATGAGTGTGTGCCTACTCGTTGTGTGTGCGCACGCGCATGTATTTCTAGGTGCACAGAGTACGTAGTTACATGCACGTGCACAGTATATTCACCTGTGTGTAGTGTGTGTGTGCAGTGTGTGGGTAACACTCACGTGCATGGGCCAGACTGAGGGCCCAGAGTCGCAGGTAGGAGGCAGTGTTGGAGATGCAGCCCAGGCAGTATTCTATGGTGTGGATGGCCTGGTGGACCGCCACATCTCCAAAGTCAAACTGCAGAGAGAGGAGGTGCTCATCAGGGATGTGTTCTAAGATCAATGCTCCTTCCATTGGAACAGCATGTACAGTAAGACCTACTGCCATTCCGATGGAAACTAGATGTCTACTATTAACAATGGTCATTCCACTGGAAGCTACACAGAAAAAAAAGGATTTGAAAGAGAGTAAAAAGGAAAGAAACAGGGAGGTACCACCTGAGCTTGTCTAATAAAAACACAGATTTTTGTTTTCCATTGCAAAAAGGTTTTGTTACAGTGTGCCCTGCTGAACATTACTCTGGCTGGTGCTGTTCAAATTCACTTTACAGTTGACTGTAAGTATGCTGTAATTCCATACTGAGTGAATTGTACCTCAAGAGGTTGCTTTATCTAATCTATCCACAACTACCGGTAATGTGGCTTTCTTCCCTTGCGTATGAGATGTGAAAAACATGAGAATCAAAATCATTCAGTTTAGCTTGGCAAGGGCAAGGCTTCCTTTTTCCATCCCTCTCTTTTGTCCTTCGATTCGCTCACAGTTCACGGAAAAGCCAGCGCTGGCTCTCATTGTTCTACTTGAAAAGGGCTTCCAACGTGATTCGCTAAGAAAAACAACACTACTGCACAGTACATGTTGCAATGGCAAATGTAAGAAGCTGAATAGCTCGGATATTGGTTTTCATCCAACCTCCAGATATCAACAGCAAAACATTACAGCAACAATAAAATCATGCCTTTTTGATATCTCAATGCACATTGGTGGGGATGGATGGACTGAGGATTGGTGAGAAAGGAGATGCAGAGAAAAAGAAAAAGTGAGCAATCAGATGGTATGGCTAAATGTTAGTTAATGAAAGGGAATCCAATCAAAACTGGTTTTTGATAGACTTGCCTTGCTACACACACACACACACACACGCATACACACACACGCATACACACACGCATACACACACACACACACACACACACACACACACACACACACACACACACACACACACACGCACACACACGCATACACACACGCATACACACACGCATACACACACACACACACACACACACACACACACACACACACACACACACACACACGCTGTCCCGCCACCCACCACCCGCCAACCCCTCTTTACCCTACTGCTACTCTCTGTTCATCATATATGCATAGTCACTTTAACCATATCTACATGTACATACTACCTCAATCCGCCTGATGAACCGGTGTCTGTATGTAGCCTTGCCTCACTTTTATAGCCTCACTACTGTATGTAGCCTCGCTACTGTTTTTCACTGTCTTTTTACTGTTGTTTTTATTTCTTTACTTACCTACTGTTCACCTAATACCTTTTTTGCACTATTGGTTAGAGCCTGTAAGTAAGCACTTCACTGTAAGTGCTACACCTGTTGTACTCGGCGCACGTGACAAATAAACTTTGATTTGATTTGATTCACACACATGTCATTCTTGGGTGGTTGACAGAGAGTGGGTAGGTAGGCAGGTTGGGTAAACAGACAGGGCGCAGAATACTGTCATTGGGGACAGGCAGACGCACAGCATGCCGGGATGCACGGCCTGGCTCTTACCGGTTCCTCCTCTGCATGCTTGAAAGTAAGCAGAGGTCAAAGGTTAGTGGCAGGGTTCAGGAAGCAATTTGTTATATGACTACCGTGATGGCAAAAGATGATCACAAAAGAAATGAATAGCATGCATTACATAACGTTCTATGGCTCTTTGCGACAACATAATAACAGTTTTAGTTAATCCAGCATTTTGCTAAATGTTTAAACTTTCAGAAGAGGTGCCAGAGAATGTCTGGTTGGACTTCCAGTGAATGATTACTTTAAAAGATGCTCCCAACAACCCACAATGAAATTATGTCATCTTGGACACAGTACATGATCACATTTCATAGTAGTCGTAGTTTGTATTACAAAACAAGCCAGCAATTGTTTTGTAAACATACAAACCTCTTCATAAGAAATCATCAAAGTATACTCTTATTGGACTATCAAATACACTTTCTCTGTAAAAACAAACCTCTTACCAGGATATATAATGTAACATTAGGCCTACATGAAAAACCCCAGAACCTCTGACTCAGAAACAATATTTTCCAAATTCCATTCCCTGATGCAATGACTCACTGAGGCTGGTTCTCATGCAAAATCACCTCACTGTTTACTTTTCTGAACCCACTGTGAAACAGAAAATCCATTTCTTATCTCTTCCATTCCACCCCCCTGCCCTCACTTGTACCCCCCCCACCTTCACTCAATAACACACAGAAAGAAGCGCTGCTATTTGAAACACACATCTAAGAGGAAGACGATGTAACGAAGCTACGTAGTGAGGGTACATTAATGGGTTTTATGTAGCTGCGACAGGTTATAGCAAGTCATTGCTGCTGCATAAGGAATAGGGTGAGGCAGTACGTGCTGTAGTCTAGAAAGATACCACAAATTCCGTACAAAGGTCCACAGACTCATTCCTTTAAAGGGTTTCAAATGGTTTGAGAGAAAGATCCAGAGGAAGAGCTATACTGTAGCTATGAACGAGAGTTCTTAAACGATGTGATAAAGAACGGGATGATTTCAAATGAGAGAGGGGAACGAAGTGCTTTCTAATGAGAAAGAGATACAACGTTTGAAAGGGAGAAAGAAAAGCCATAATACATGTTTTAGAATGGCAGAAGGAAGAAAGGTCCGAAGTGGGAAGATATTCGATTCTATTCTAAGCTGAGAGAAAATCAGATGATAGATATTTTTTTGGAATGAACTTTCAGTCTGAAATGATGGTACTTCATAGCCAAAATGTCAGAAAGGTACGTAGTCAGTTAAACCCCTTGGCTCACCTCGTCTCCGTCCTCAGAGTGCTGTGAGAGCGCGTCGTGGTCCATGATACCAGCTTCGTCCTCCGTGGGCCCGTTGCCCACCCGCACCCCTCCGAATTTCTGTGTGCCCTGTTGGGTGAGTCCGGTTGATGAGGACACGCCTGTTTGCTCTAAAGATTGCTCTAGATTCTCTGCAGGGCATTCTTCCCTCTTCTGTGACTAGATACAAAAGCCACAAGATCTGTGTCTGGCTTAAAGCACGCCTTGGGGTGTTATGTTTGCGTTTGGCACTTAGGGGGGCACCCAACAAGCAGATTGATATAAAAAAAAAATATGTCAAATATATGTAAAATACATGTAAAAATGTTAATCATGTATGCAAAATACATGTAAAATATATGGAAAAAAAGACAAATATTTAAAATTATGGGGAATATTGTACAAATTGGAGACTTGTTAGGTGCCACTAATATGCCAAACAAGCAAAGCTAGCCCTGTGTTAATCAAATAACAAAATAAATATTTTTTACATGCAGCTAAATTATTTCTAATCTCTTTGTAATCTTTTATCAAAATATAGCAAAGTAAATATACTTGTTTTACTTCACAGATTTTCCAAGGCATGCTTTAAGCATCATTGTATGGCAAAACACAACCAAGCACAACATTACAGAAATACAACATACAGTCCATAGAAACGAAAGGCCACGGAAAAAGCGAAAGAAAACGACAACAGGTTCTCAAAAACAGGTAATCAACTAGAGTCGTAAAGGATAAAGGTTAGATCTGATGAACATACCAGGTGCTTTTTCCACAGGTGCTGGCGCCGAAGCACCAAAGTTTTCACTATCAGCATACAGGGAACACATGCAAGGGCAATCAGCACCAAAACAATCTGGATCCCCATCTATAGATTCAAAACAGAGAGAACGTTAACAGACAACATTTTGGGGACATGGAGCCTTATCAGCGACAGAGGCATGGAGGGAGGGAAGGGTCCCCCGGTCACACCTGTCCCCGGTAGAGAGGCTTATTGGTGACGTCGCCGTAGTTGAAGAGACACATGTTGATGAAGGCAATGAGGAGGCTGGGCGCGTCCTTGGAGGTGAAAGCGTCGTAGGCCGTCCACTTGTAGAAGACCAGGATGATGAGGTAGCCGAACAGGCTGGCCATGAAGACAATCTCAGGGATGAAGCCCAGGAAGATGTTCAGGGGCTTCTTGAAGTACCTGGCCCACAGTAAGAGAACAGAAGATATGAGAAGAGGAGAAGAGAATAACATTATTGACCATTACCATTTGTCTTTGGCGCTTCGGTTTACAGGTAAAAGGTCAAAACGGACATCCAGACCACCTACAGCATTAAACAGAGGGGTACGTACAGGTGGTTAAACAGAGGGGTACGTACAGGTGGTTGAACAGGCTGAGAGAGACGCCAAACATCATGTGGATCACTCCCAGGATCACAGACATCTTCATCTTGAAGGAGTTAAGGAAGGTCAACTTGTTGGTGGCAATGTTCCAGATCTGAAGATCACAAAGAAGAGGCGTAGATTCAGAGCTCTCATTGTCGAGATGACTCCCGGTAAGTGCAGACAGATAGACAGACACAGAGAGACAGAGGGATGGACAATATAACAGTTCAGACAGACCGACTGACTGGGCAGACAGACTTACCGGGTCTATGCCCAGTGGATAGGGGCCATTGAAGACACCCGGCACGGCTGGGTCCAGCTGCAGCACCTTATTTTCATTGAGAGTTTCAAACCTAGATATATTATAGACAATTGAAGTGAACAATTTGCAGAGCGTTGCTATCATTGACAGACAGTATACATAAGGGGGTTTCTAGTATGCATTGCTGGAAAGTGCACCAATATTAGATTTTTAAAAGCCTGGTATAATAAATGAAGTGCCCTGTAATATACCCCAGATGGAACATTCAATAAATCAGATTTTGTATATAAATAAATAAAGACTTGCTAAATGTCCCTCTGTACACTCACTGTGACTTCTCTGAAGATTTTAAACTCTAAAAGTCGAAGCCGTTGGGGGTACTAAGCTGACATATGGATTTTTTAAAAGATGGTCATACTATGGATCATTTAGCAATTTGATTTGGAATTTTAAGACCCCTTTAGGTATTAAAAATATATATATTAAAAAACAATTTGATGTTCTTCCAATGTGGTGTAGCGGTCTAAAGCACTGCTTCACCGTGCTAGAGGAGTCACTACAGACTTGGGTTTGATCCCAAGACGTATCACAACCGGCTGTGACCGGGAGTCCCACAGGGAGGAGCACAATTGGCCCAGCATCGTCCAGGTTAGGAGATGGTTTGGCCGGGAGGGCTTTTCTTGGCTCATTGCGCTCTAGCGACTCCTTGTGGCGGGCCGGGCGCCTGCAGGCTGACCTCGTCGTCAGTTGAACAGTGTTTCCTCCGACACATTGGTGCGGCTGGCTTCCGGATTAAGGCGGGTGGATGTAAAGAAGCGCGGTTTGGCGGGTCATGGTTCAGAGGACGCATGACTTAACCTTCGCCTCCTAAGCCCGTTGAGGAGTTGCAGCGATGAGACAAGATCGAAATCGGGGAGATAATTGGGGTAAAATACAAGAACAACAAAAAAATATGATACAATTTTGAACTTGGCCTTTAATACTACAGCGCCTAGAAATGCATTGAATTAAACATTCATAAATGGCAAAAAAGACAGTTAAAAAATAAATCATAAGGAATAAGGTTTTGAAGTGTCTATCCTATATCTAGGCGATATAAGAAAGCTCAGGGAATATTTGAGTTTTTTTGGAAACATATTTAACCCCTTATTTTTGTTGCCACAAAACCACCTCCATACTTCCATTTGTTTGTATGGGTTACCTTCAGACGAGTCCCATGACACTTGTGGGGGTCATTGAGAAAAACGGAGCAATGTCTCCCTTTTCCATAGTGGGGTCATATTAGTTTGTATCTCAAACAGTTCCGATGCTACAGACAGAAGTTGGCACATCAGTGTTACCAACTTCAGACGAGTTTAACATCCGATTGTCATGACAGTGTTAAAATGAGGTGAATTAAAATGTTTTCACCAAGTTATACTACACAAAAAGGTCACCTTTCGTGGAAAAACCCTGCTACTACATTAACTGGAATGAAAGTTTTTTACAATATGTTAAACAGCAATCATGCTGTTGAAATCTCCCGTGGTGGGTGTATCCTTTTGTTGTTAGCTAATGTCAAAGCTTGTTACCAAGAACTGCCTTCTCCCAATTGGCTGTCGCGCAGTCGCGTGAGTGATTGGTTGGTTATTGGTGGATTTATAGGTTGGACAGTTAACTGACGGATAACTTACGTCCAGTTGGCTCCCTTGGGGCTGAACATGGGCCGGACACTCCAACCGGAGCCAAACATGTTGAGGGATTTGGAAAAGCAATCGTTGTAGATGATACCGGTGTAGACAGAGAAGATTCCCATCAGCAGGATGATGTAGCGTCCAGCGAATACCATGTTGAACATCTGCCAGGGCAGGGAGAGTATGAACACACATTGGAGCACTGGCCTGGGTCATGTTCATTGGCACAGAAAGGAAAAAAACAGACAGAGAGGGAAAACGTAGACCAGTCCAATAAGAAACACAAATTTTAATTTCCCTTTGTAAAACGTTGGAAATTGTTTTCTGTTGCGTACCCTAATGAACACAACCCAGGCCTCACCGGGTAAAGAATGTCTGCATCCTGTACCAGCCATCATTCAACACTCAACTACACCAAACACTAAAACATTACTTAAATTGCCCCAAGTTATGTAGCCTACTGTACAAGAGAGGATAGTTTGCCAAATTAAATCTACAATACATTGGCCTAATTATCTCCTTCCTCCCAAAGTGTGCACTTGCTCACATCCCTTCACTGACTTTAAAGGAACTAAGTGTTATAAGAAACATGGTGGAAACTCCCCCTGGCCCATTCATTCCCCAATCCAATGCTTTTAGGTTTGTGAGAAGTAGTGTGCACACTTCAGGAGAAAGAAGAAGCACACAATGTCATCGGCGCTCTTGGTGGGACGTACCTCGTTGTCAGTTTTCTGGGAGAGGATGCGGCTCTCTCGGATGACCAGGTAGAGGGCGGCGCAGGTCATCAGCACACCGTGACCCATGTCCCCGAACATGACGGCAAACAGGAAAGGGAAAGTGATGATGGTGTACGGTGCTGTAGGAAGGAGCACACAATAAGACACATCGCAGTGGACAGTACAACACAATGGCATGGGGGGAAAACAACAACAAGATACAGATAGAGACACAACAACACAAGAGACAAAACAAGACAAGAGACAAAGCAACACAAGACACAAAACACACAGAGACATAACAGTTATGTAGACACAACAAAACAGACAGACAAAACAACACACGAAGACACAACAGCATACATAGACACAACAACAACGACAGAAAGACCCAACAACAACAACACAGAGGCACACAGTGTAGACTTGTATGTCACCTGGGTTAATCTCCCGGTAATTTCCGATCCCGTAAGCGTCCACGATGTTCTGGAATCCAGAGGTGAACTTATTGGTCTTGTTGAAGGTGGGCGGAGTCTGCTTGGTGGTCATCCTGTTGAGAATGGAGGGCACTGTGGAGCCACTTCTCTCCTGTAAAACACACCAATCCACAATGAGTCTCTGCTATGGCGTGGTTTGCCCTAGGTACAACTCTAGGATCAGCTTCCCCTCCCCCAATCCTAACCTTAATCATTAGTGTGGAAAATGCAAATCTGACCCAAGATCAGCATCTAGGGGAAACTTCACCCTATACCAGAATTACCTGACAAATGCCAATTCACCTTCGCAAGCCCATTACAAACCTGATACAGCCAATACACAAACACCATTTTCATATTTTCAGATGACTCAGTGAGGAGGTTGCCACATCACTTAGACCAATGAGTAATGGGAGAAGGCACAGACCCCAGGTCAGTTCTGCAGGCCAAAGACTGGGCAGAAGCACTGTTGTATTTGGCTACATGATAACATTACATCAACGTTTGCCTATTCCTGTAATTTCATTTAGCTCTAGATAAGAACAGGGCACAGAAAGAGTACGTTCCATAGACCTCTGGGTGAACTGGTGAAAATTGTGCGTGTTGTTAGTTTAGTTTGCCTGGCAAAACAGATTGCACAATGACAATCTGTATGTATTTAATATCTAGCAATATAATTTCTCCCTTTATTATGATTACTGTCCAATTCCAAGTATTTCTATTCGACTCAAATTCTATGATGTTTATAAAGTATGCAAAGTACTTCATACTTTATCGTCGTCTTGTATTAAATTCCGAATTCTCCTCATCAAAATAACAACAGGAAGTGAGGTAATGAACTAAAGGGAGGTTCCTGCCTCAGAGCTCTAATCCTTCTGATTTGCAGACCCGACTCACCGTTCCTCGGCGCAGGGCGAACTGGATGGAGTCCAGGTCAGATACAGGGCACCACACCTCGGCGATCAGGCACTTCTGGGTGACGTCGATGTTGCACAGGTTCAGCGTGTGGTAAATGGCCTTCATCTTCCTCACCTTGATGAACCACACCCTCATGGTCTTGGCTGCAGCCTGGAGCACCCTCTGTCTGTGGTCCTCTGTCTGGTTCAGCACCTGCACGGGAGAAAAGAGGGTTTTGTTAGCCCGTTGAGCTAAAGCCTAGGTATTATTTCGGGGGAGCTAACGCAGGTCTTCAGGTCGTTGGTGCAGTTTAATGATTAAATATCTGGTTTTGGACCTGCACAGACAACAAGATGGTGTTAGCTAAGCCTAGGTAGTAGGTATTATCTCAGGGGAGCTAAAGCAAGTCTTCAGGCCTCAGATGGTTCAGACATAGACCATGTCCAAATACCCATACTTGCGTTCTAAATAGTAGCCATTTTAGGTACGCGAAAATATTACGTTTTATAGTATATGACATTTCCAAAATCGAGTATGCTTTAAATGCCAGGATGTTATACTCACTTCGGCTTTTCATCTAGTAGAATTCGCTGCACACTTTTGAGGAAAATAATCGTCTTTCCAGGCACATGTGTTTGACAACAGCTGATAGTCAGCTGATAATGAGATAAGGGGACACACTGTAACCAAGTGAGCAAATAGCGGGTATCAATGAAATTGCACATTAGACGACGCATTCTTAGGAAGGGTGAGCCAAGTATGTTGATATTTTTTGCTTACTGTATTAACTTTGACTAAACAGTATGTAGTTTTAGTAAGTAGTAGGAAAAACAGATTTCGGACACGGCCACTAAGATTTAATTTATTTTTAAAAGCTTGCGCACGGTTAATCCCCTGGAGGGCAGGGTTAAAGGAGGACAGAGGGAGTCTTCCCTTTCAAGTAGAACCACATTATTTTTTTTATAAGGATAGAGTTCAACACAATTATTGTTATACGAGGCGAAAGACCTCTACCGACTAGTACTGAGATACTGCACATGTGCACATCCCAACATCGAGAACATTGTGCGACTTAAACCAACAGTATCAAGGGACTGTGTAACACAAGCACACACATATAAATGTGCTTTCCGGGACAATTTATGATTGCCATTGCATATGCTGTTGATTAGCATGCAACACTGTCACACAAACACAAAAGCCCTGTGTAACAAGAATGACGTATTGGCAAACGCAAGCCTGAGAACGGAACAAGGGGTAACTGGGTAACTTCCTCACTTGCAACAGTGAAGGGTGGCGTTCCTACCTGAAAGACGTTGCATCGCATCAACCAATCGTTACACGCCACACCATCGACTGCATAGTCGGGCATCATATTGCTGTATCATATGATGTGGTTATTTGATATGCAGGCGTCTGCAACGTAGTCAGGCAGGAACAAACCATTTGGGACAGTTCATGGGCCCTGATTGGATGGAACTACAATCATACAATCATACAGTGCCTTCAGAAAGTATTCACACTCCTTGACTTATTCCACATTTTGTTGTGTTACATCCGGAATTCAAAATGGATTAGATAGATAATTTTTCTCACCTACCTAGACACAATACCCCACGACGACAAAGTGAAAACATGTTTTTAGAACGTTAGCAAATTTTCTGCACATTATACTTTTATAATTCTTCAAGCGCTGTCAAGTTGGTTGTTGATTGTTGCTAGACAGCCATTTTCCAGTCTTGCTATAGATTTTCAAGGAGATTTGAGTCAAAACTGTAACTAGGCCACTCAGAAACATTCAATGTCGTCTTGGTAAGCAACTCCAGTGTATATTTGGCCTTGTGTTTTAGGTTATTGTCCTGCTGAAAGGTCAATGTTGGAAAGCAAATTGAACCAGGTTTTCCTCTACTACACTATCTACCATTATTCCGGCCGTCTATTTACCACCACAAACCGATGCTGGCACTAAGACCGCACTCAACTAGCTGTATAAGGCCATAAGAAAACAAGAAAATGCTCATGCAGACGCAGCACTCCTAGTGGCCGGGGACTTTAACGCAGGCAAACTTAAATCTGTTTTGCCTAGTTTCTATCAGCATGTCACATGAGCAACCAGAAAAAAAAAACTCTAGGCCACCTTTACTCCACACACAGAGACGCGTACAAAGCTCTCCCTCGCCCTCCATTTGGCAAATCTGACCATAATTCTATCCTCCAAGTTTTCCTGCTTACAAGCAAAAACTAAAGCAGCAAGTACCAGTGACTTGCTCAATATGGAAGTGGTCAGATGACATGGATGCTACGCTACTGGACTGTTTTGCTAGCACAGACTGGAATATGTTCCGGGATTCATCCAATGTCATTGAGGAGTATACCACCTCATCGGCTTCGTCAATAAGTGCATCGACGATGTCGTACCTACTATGACCGTATGTACATATCCCAACCAGAAGCTTTGGATTACAGGCAACATCCGCAAGAGCTAAAGGCTAGAGCTGCCGCTTTCAAGGAGCGGGACACTAATCTGGACGCTTTTAAGAAATCCCACTATGCCCTCAGACGAACCATCAAACAGGCAAAGCGTCGATACAAGACAAAGATTGAATCCTACTACACCGGCTCTAACACTCAGGGCTTGCAAACTATTACGGACTACAAAGGAAAACCCAGCCGCGAGCTGTCCAGTGATGCGAGCCTACCAGACGAGCTAAAGGCCTTTTATGCTCGCTTTGAGGCAAGCAACACTGAAGCAACACTGAAGACTGCACAGACGGATTACCAGGACATGTACTCAGAGCATGCAGTGTGGTGCCTGGACAACAACCTCTCCTTCAATGTGAGCAAGACAAAGGAGCTGATCATAGACTATAGGAAAAGGTGGGCCGAACAGGCCCGCATTAACTTCGGCGGGGCTGTAGTTGAGCAGGTCGAGAGTTTCAAGTTCCTTGGTGTCCACATCACCAACAAACTATCATGGTCCAAACACAGCAAGACAGTTGTGAAGAGGGCACGACAACACCTTTTCCCCCTCAGGAGACAGAAAAGATTTGGCATGGGTACCCAGAACATCAAAAAGTTCTACAGCTGCACCATCGAGAGCATCCTGACCAGTTGCATCACCGTCTGGTATGGCAACTGCTCGGCATTTGACAGA
Source organism: Oncorhynchus keta (assembly GCF_023373465.1). Lineage (NCBI taxonomy): Eukaryota > Metazoa > Chordata > Actinopteri > Salmoniformes > Salmonidae > Oncorhynchus > Oncorhynchus keta. The sequence goes on from NC_068423.1 coordinate 6,991,083, forward strand.
AAGGCGCTACAGAGGGTAGTGTGAACGGCCCAAGCTTTTGATTTTAGTTTTGGGTCAAAGAAAACGGTTAAAATCACCAGCTAAAAATTAGTTGAATTTAGGAAGTCTGTTCCCAAATAATCCCACAAATAAAATAATAGATATGTAATTGTGTCTCAATGTAATTAAGGTATGAAATTATTGTTATGTTGCGGCCCTCAACCATCAGCTCAGCCAAAAATCATCCCCCTGCTGAATCTAGTTGCCTACCACTGGGTACGGTGTCCATATTAGGATACATGTAGCATCAAATTACCAAATCTCGCTCTATTGGCCTCATGGGTAGAATGTTATTAATACGCCTCATCATTATTTCTATGTCAAACTATTTTGTTATATTTCAGTCATCTGTGATGTACATAAAGTGTAATATTGGGATGCAAACTCAAAAGTGAATACATTTTCAGCTCTATATCTGACATGGTGTCTTTGTTTTTTAAAGCCCATAACCATGTGTGTGAGGTGTATACCTTGGTTTCAAAGTAGATTTGTTTGACAACCAAAAAAACACTGTGTCCCTGATTTTGCACACTGCAGTAAATGGTTAAGTGACAATGTGTTCATTGTCTTGCATACCATCTGGAGGTCGTCAATACGGGTGTTGACCCCAGCAGCCATCTCCTTCCTTTCCTGGGGAGTCTCGGGGCAGGGGTAGAGGGAGGCCCGGAACCTGGAACACACAACCAACAGTTTACATACTGACTTACAATTATACTGTAGGTAACCATAGAATTAGATTTACTAGAAAACAGACATTCCCATTTAAATCAATGTTCCGTGATCAGATAATGAAACGTCGCAACTGATAAACTCGGGTATCATCATTCTGGCCCAAGTTTCCCGACTTTAAGGGTCGTTGTTGTGGTTATTTCCGTGTCGGGAACTCGTATATCTACATTTCTGACAGCACTCAAACGCAAAATTAATGGACGAACTGGGTACTGACTAGTGGTAGTAACGTACCCCTCACATATCTTCTTGACTCTGTTCTTCAGCTGATCGCCTTGGAAGAAGATGATGAAGACTGACTTGTGGACTTGGTCGCCCTGTAAGAGAGAAGGAGTCAATCATCTCACCAATCAAGCAGTGACTGTCGTCGGAACAACTTATTGAACAACGCGTATTTCTATTTTTTTTGTGCCCTGGCTCATTGGGTGTTAGGTCGCACAAACTTGGGTGTGAATACGTTTTTGTACTTTTCATCTTCATTGGTGTGTCAAAGAAAAAAAAAATTGACAAACTTTTTATACTTAAGAATTTTTATCCCTTTAGGTGCTCAGTTCACAGACAGGCGTGTATACATAATAACATTTAAAAAATACATACACAAAGAATCGAAAGACAGTAGAGAATAAGAACAAACATACAACACAAAACACACACACATTTTTTAAAAATTTAATACGAAGTAAGATTTTTAAAAACATTATTGACAGACCGTGGCGGGGTCCTCCAGGGGGTCCTCGATTTCTGCCTGACGTAAAAAGACGTTGCCGCGGCACACTCTCCACAGCATCCTCTCAAAGGTAGGGATCCTCTCCCGGCTGATCACCCCAGCAACAAACCTGCTCGGGCCAAATTAAAATGTTTCAGGTTCTGGCCAATCAAATGCACTGTACATGATCCCTCTGGGTTGTCGTGACATTTTTCCTGACATAGGCGCCTGGTCCCAGATCTGTTTGTCCTTTTGGCATAACAACAACCATATGAGTTGTTACAGAACAAACTGATCTAAGACCAGCCTAATAGCATTAACCCCAATACGTCAATGGCTAATAGACGCAATAGGCGCCAACGGGAACAGTGCAAAACAAATGTGTTGAAAGATGGATGAGCCCAAGTTGTTTGCTGTTCTGTCACTGTGTGTCACGCCCTGACCTGAGATATCTCTGTTTTCTTTATATTTTGGTTAGGTCAGGGTGTGATGATCCAGTGATGATCCGCAATCCAGAGCCTCTGGCGATGATCCACGGTCCGGTTCTACAAAGGTGGAGGGGGGCGGCGTCCAGAACCGGAGCCGCCACCGAGGGTAGATGCCCACCCGGACCCTCCCCTATAGGTTCAGGTTTGCGGCCGGGAGTCCGCACCTTGGGGGGGGCCTGAGACGTCTCTGTTTTCTTTATATTTTGGTTAGGTCAGGGTGTGACTAGGGTGGGTACGCAAGTTTTTGTATTCCCTATGTTTTTTTGTATGTCTACAGTAAGTTGTCTTTGTGCACTCCAGCAGCTTCACGTTTCCTTTGTTCTTTATTGTTTTTGTTCGACATTAATTTAATAAATAGAGAATGTATGCATACCACGCTGCACCTTGGTCTCCTTCATATGACGAACGTGACACTGTGACTATAGATCATAATGAGTGTCAATTTCCCTGCTTTTGTTGGTGTGGCAGCTTCATATGCTGCCATTGACCTACTGACACGCACTCACACTTACTTGCTTACGGTTGTCCATCGTATCAAAGGATGACTTCCACTTCTGAGTTAACAGTGAATTCTTTGGTGACAGTAGAGTCCAATCCGAGATCCACAAACTTTATTGCAGGTGGGGCATATGCAGTCTGTGTTGGTGGAGGCAGGCATGGTTGTATGTTTCCTGAGCTGTTTTTGCTGTCTCTTTGTGCTCTTCTCCTCCCACCTCTGTACACCGCTCTGGCAGAGCGGAACGGTCGGCAGCAGCATCCTCCAGGTCTGTGGGTTTGATGTTGCACTTCTTCAGCAACGTTTTTAGCTGGTCCTTGTAGCGCTTCTTCTGCCCCCCTATGGACCGCAGGCCAAGATGTAGCTGGCCATACAAGATCTTCCGCGGCAAGCGCTCCTGAGACATTCTAATGACATTCCCAAGCCAGCGCAGTTGGTGTTGGGTGACCATGGCCTCCATACTCTTGCAGTTGGTCTTAGCAAGTATTTCTGTATGGGGTACATGGTTGTGCCAGGCGATTCCCAGGATGCGCAGCAGGCATCTTATGCAGAATCGCTCGAGCTGCTTGTTGTGGCGATTGAGTGACCCAGGCTTCACAGCTGTAAAGAAGTGTGGTGATGCAGTCGGCTTGATAAACAGCGTCTTTGGTGTGGAGGTGGAAATCCCTGTTTGGAAGACCCTGCGTCTGAGTTTTCCAAAGGCAGCTGATGCTTGCTTGATCCTAATTTGAATTTTAAGGTCGTTGCTGCAGTCATCAGAGAGGATGCTGCCCAGGTATTTGAAGGACGTAACGTCACCTTTGCCAGGACCTTGATGGCAACAGCCAGAAGGGATATCCCCCGGCTGTTGCTGCAGATGGACCTTGTTCTTATAGATGGTGACAATATTTGCATCCCGCTGCTGGTGGACGATCTCCCGGTCCCAAACATCACTGATGTACTGGTGGAGCGTTCTAGTGCAGAAGTAACCTCCCTTCTTAAATAGCTCTGCCTGGATGCTGTCAGCACCAGGAGTCTTGTTGTTCTTGAGGGATGGATAGCTGATAACACCTCTTGGAAGGTTGGCAAATGATTGAGGTCTCGAATAGGTGGACGGACAGGCAGTTCTTCCAGGATGGAGTGGTCTGTAGGAGAGTGCTGATTGAGTCGTGCTTCAAAGTGGTCAGCCCACCTCATGAGTATCTGGTTTTGGTCCTTCATGAGTCAGACCATCAGCTGTTTTCATGGGGGTGATGTAGCGACTTCCCGGGCCATAGATAGCTTTAGTTGAGTTGTAGAAATTGTGTTTTTATCTGCATAAATTTGGATTTCCTTCGACCACCATTTGTTCTGCAGAGTACGCAAGGTTGTTTGCACTTCCTTGCGCGACGCATGCCATTACTTGCGAAAGGTAGAAGATGTGCGGCTGTTGAGAGTAGCCCTGTGCGCTTTGTGCATATTGTCCAGTAAGGTTGTGATGGTGTCAGAATTCTCATCAAACCAGTCCTGATGTTTCCTACCTTTGTAGCCAATGGAGTGGGCTGCTGCCTGATAGAACACTGAGCTAATAGAAGCCCACTTCTGGTCCATGGGGTCCTCTGCGTTCAGAAGAGGCTCAGTCTCCCTCAGCCTTTCAGCGAGAGAGCGGCGGGATTCAACCCTGACTGTTGCTTTCTCAAGCCGGATATAGTGCAGCCGCTGTTATTAGTGTCACAACGTCTCACTATGACGTAGTCGACCAGGTGCCAGTGTTTGGAGCGTGAGTGCATCCATGATGTTTTATATTTGTTCTTCTGCTGGAACAAGGTCTTAGTGACAATGAGATCATGCTCGGCACATAGAGTTAGCAGTATCATGCCGTTCTCATTGACCTGGCCAACACAATGCCTACCCAGCACTCCACTCCATATCCTGTTTTTCTGTCCCACCCTAGCGTTGAAGTCACCCAGGCCTTATCTAGTGATTGGTAGAAGCAGTCCTTTGCCTCATTTTCAGATGGTAACATTGGTGCGTATGCACTGAGAAGAGTAGCATAACGCATCTTGGCTAAGGGGATATGGAGAGACATGAGTATTTCACTTATGCCGACAGGTGTTTCGGTGAGGCTGGGTGGTTGTGAGGCTGTGTGAGGCTGTTCTTAATTGCCAGTCCCACACCGTGCTGATGTTGTCCACCCGGAGGGTAACCTGACCAGAAGAAGGTGTAACCTTCTCCCTCCTCTTTCAGGGAACTTTCATCCAGGAACCTGGTCTAACTCAGGGCAGCAATGTCAATGTTATAGCGCCTTAGTTCTGCAGCAATCAAAGCTGTTCTCTGACGGGGTCTATTGCTGTTATCGTCAGTGTCCAAAAGAGTTCTCATGTTCCATGTCGCCAGTTTCAGGGGAATTATTTTCTTTAGCATTTTTCGACCGCTGAGTGGAACTCCCGATAGGTGCGGAAGCATATCCACACACGCACGCACGCACGCACGCACGCACGCACGCACGCACGCACGCACACACACACACACACACACACACACACACACACACACACACACACACACACACACAGCCCTGACATTATCAAGCATGGATCAATGCCTGGCTCAAAGTTAATTGAAATCAGTCCCTATTCAGTGGCCAGTAGTTTTTTTATACACCATCCACTACCATCTTTCATTTAAATTGCCTGTATATGCCTATAGGCCAAAAAGAGGTGACTTGGACATCTATGAGTTAAATGATCCCCACGACAGCTAGAACATATTTTTCCTTGGGCTACAAAATAATATTACAGCATGCAAAGGTGTATGTATTGTACAGCTGATTGCATTCAATGTACAGCTCAAGTGCCCTATAGGGCGTACTCTAATGTATTGTTTGTTAAAAGTAAATCTCCTAGACCACCAGTGTTTCCCCTACCATTGTTCAAGCAGGGCGAGCCACCTAACTCTGTTAGACCCAGGCCTAACAAACTTTGGTTTCTATGGATTTCAATTGACAATTTCAGTGCCCGAGGGCTTGGAAGTTTCTTTGGGAAAACTGCTGTACGGTGCGTGTGTGTGATTGTGTGATTGTGTGTGTGTGTGTCTCACCCCAGTCGGAGCGGTGCTCCCCGGCCACCCTCGTTACCCTCCATTAGGGCTGACGACTCTTCCATCAGGGCGGGGTCCTCCATCTGTGGAACATAAGGAATATGATGATGATGGAGATAGGAGGAAGATGCCATTTAGTCTGGCATTACAAACCAGCAACCACTTTGTTAAGATACACTATATATACAAAAGTATGTGGACATCCCTTCAAATGAGTGGATTCGGCTATTTCAGCCACACCCGTGTATGCACCAGGTGTATAAAATCAAGCACACAGTCATGACATCTCCATAGACAAACATTGGCAGTAGAATGGCCTTATTGAAGAGCTCAGTGACTTTCAATGTGGTACCGTCATAGGATGGTAACAACAAGTCAATTTGACAAATTTCTGCCCTGCTAGAGCTGCCTCAGTCAAGCTGCCTCAGTCAACTGTAAGTGCTGTTATTGTGAAGTGGAAACATCTAGGAGCAACAACAGTTCAGCCACGAATTGGTAGGCAACACATGCTCACAGAACAGAATGGGACAGCCGAGTGCTGAAGTGCGTAAAAAAAGTCTGTCCTCGTTTGCAACCCTCACTACCGAGTTCCAAACTGCCTCTTGAAGCAACGTCAGCACTTAACTGTTCATCGCAAGCTTTATGAAATAGGTTTCCATGGCCGAGCAGCCGCACACAAGCCTAAGATCACCATGCACATTACCAAGCGTCGGCTGGAGTGGTGTAAAGCTCGCCGCCATTGGACTCTGGAGCAGTGGAAACGAGTTCTCTGGAGGGATGAATCACACTTCACCATCTGGCATTCTGACGGATTAATCTGGGTTTGGCAGAAGCCAGGAGAACGCTACCTGCCGAATGCATAGTGCCAACTGTAAAGTTTGGTGGAGGATAAATAATGGTCTGGGGCTGTTTTTCATGGTTCGGGCTAGGCCCCTTAGTTCCTGTAAATAGACATCTTAACGCTACAGCACAATTACATTCTAGACTATTCTGTGCTTCCAACTTTGTGGCAACAGTTTGGGGAAGGCCCTATCCTGTTTCAGCATGACAATTCCCCCGTGCACAAAGCGAGGTCCATAAATAAATGGTTTATTGATATCGGTGTGGAAGAACTTGACTGGCCTGCACCAAGCCCTGACCTCAACCCCTTCGAACACCTTTGGGATGAATTGGAACGCCGTCTGCGAGCCAGGCCTAATCTGCCAACATCAGTGCCCAACCTCACTAATGCTCTTGTAGCTAAATGGAAGCACGTCCTTGAAGCAATGTTCCAACATCTAGTGGAAAGCCTTCCCAGAAGAGTGGAGGCTGTTATAGCAGCAAAGGGGGGACCAACTCCATATTCATTTCCATGATTTTGGAATGAGATGTTCGATGAGCAGGTGTCCACATACTTTTGGTCATAGGGATTGAGGAAAACAGAGGTTGTGTTCCAGGTGAACTACATTACAGATGTTGCATTGCATCAGTCAATGGTTAGGTGCCATGAGCAGTCGGTCATCAAATTGCTATATCAAATGATGTGGGTAGCTGATATGTTAAAAACCTATCCAGGCGTTGTGAGATCTGGCATGCATCTGCAATGTAGTCCGCCTGGAACGTGACCAAAGTATTGGAGTGGAGGTACTCGCTGACCTCGTCAAAGAACTGCTGGGTACGTCGCAGGATGTGCTTGAGCTCGGTCAGCTCCAGGAAGTTCTTCTTCAGGGCTTCCTGGTTGGTGTTGATCTCCTTCAGCTCGTTCTCCAGCTTCTCAAACGTGGCCTGTCAATCAAACAGAGACAACCAATGAGATTAGGCTTTAGATGGGATGGGGTGCGATTCAAAAACGGTAGAAGGGGTCATAGAAATAAAATCACTAGAACGGACATAGCCTTTACTTCCTGCTTTACTCCCATTGATAAACCTTTCAAATGGCTGCCGGTACACCCATTACAGACCCATTGATTTGAATGAGGATACCCGTTCTAGTGTTTTTATTTCTATGGAAGGGATAGTCTATTCAGCTCAGTAACAAGCAAGCATGGGCCCTAACATGAGTCCTACCTATATCCTATAATTATGGCCAATGTCCGGTAAAGTGTCATCATGGGTCTTAGAGGTATTGGCTAGAGCAGGTGAACTGCTGCACAGTTCCACTTCACTGTCAGGTAGGCCCTTACAGAAAAAACGCATGATTTCACATGTGGAAAATCACGTTTTCACGTTGCTTTAAATGTTGTCACATGTCATTACATTAACTTCACGTTAAGAAGTTTTGAAACACGTCACATGTGATCACGTGCAAGTCATGTGGTTTTTCCGTAAATGGAGTAGTAGTATAAGGCAAAAACGATGATTAAATGATCTGTGAAATTGTGTTGTGCTAAATCTGGGTTGATGTTTAATGACATTCATCATTTCATATTACTGACATGCAGTATTCAACAGGGATAGATACCTCCAGGTCAATCATATCCCTAGGGAAGGGGACTTCGGGATTCTCTCCTGTATCCACAGTCGGGATGTTGGCTTTTTTAATCTCCTTCTCGACAAACCCTGGAAAGCAAAACACCAGGTAATATTCAATACATGTGCAAGTTTCTACCCTGGTTGCCAGTCTGTTTCTGATCTCTTGCCAACTCCTTATGGAATTGTCATGCCAAATTGCTTGACAATGGCAACATACGTAGTAGGCAGAAGCACAAACAGACCTGGGACTAAGCCATTGAGTTTCTGCATTGTCGGAGAAATAGACATCTGTGTGCCATTCTGTGTGTGGTATTCTTAACAATACTATATCTCAATGTACAGTGAATTCGGAAAGTATTCAGACCCCTTGACTTTTTCCACATTTTGTTACGTTACAGACTTATTCTAAAATTGCTAAAAGCATTTTTATCCCCCTCATCAATCTACACACAATACCCCATCACGACAAAGTGAAAACAGGTTATAAGTCTCTGTTCACCGGACGTGCTACCTGTCCCAGACCTGCTGTTTTCAACTCTCTAGAGACAGCAAGAGCCGTAGAGATACTCTAAATGATCAGCTATGGAAAGCCAACTGACATTTATTCCTGAGGTGCTGACCTGTTGCACCCTCGACAACCACTGTGATTATTATTACTTGACCCTGCTGGTCATCTATGAACATTTGAACATCTTGGCCATGTTCTGTTATAATCTCCATTCGGCACAGCCAGAAGAGGACTGGCCACCCCTCATAGCCTGGTTCCGCTCTAGGTTTCTTCCTAACTCTGGCATTTGTAGGGAGTTTTTCCTAGCCAACGTGCTTCTACACCTGCATTGCTTGCTGTTTGGGGGTTTAGGCTAGGTTTCTGTACAGCACTTTGTGACATCAGCTGATGTAAGAAGGGCTTTATAAATCAATTTGATTGATTAAGAAATGTTTGCACATTTATAAGAAACAAAAAAACTGCAATACCTTATTTACATAAGTATTCAGACCCTTTGCTATAAGACTTGAAATTGAGCTCAGGTGCATCCTATTTCTATTGATAATCCTTGAGATGTTTCTACAAACAGATTGGAGTCCACATGGTAAATTCAATTGATTTGGAAAGGCACACGCCTGTTTATATAAGGTCCCACAGCTGACTGTGCATGTCAGAGCAAAACCAAGCCTTGAGGTCGAATGAATTGTCCTTAGAGCACTGAGACAGGATTGTGTCGAGGCACAGATCTGGGGAAGGGTACCAAAAAATGTCTGAAGGTCACTCTGACAGAGCTACAGAGTTCCTCTGTGGAGATGGGAGAAGCTTCCAGAAGGACAACCATCTCTGCAGCACTCCACCAATCAGGCCGTTATGGTAGAGTGACCAGATGGAAGCCACTCCTCAGTAAAAGGCATATGACAGCCCACTTGTAGTTTGCCAAAAGGCAACTAAAGGACTCTCAGACCATGATAAACAAGATTCTCTGGTCTGATGAAACCAAGATTGAACTCTTTGACCTGAATACCAAGCATCATATCTGGAGGAAACCTGGCACCATCCCTACGGTGAAGCATGATGGTGGCAGCATCATGCTGTGGGGATGTTTTTCAGCGGAGGGACTGGGAGACTAGTCAGGACCAAAGGACAGATGAAAGAAAGCAAAGTACCTTCCAACAGGATAACGACCCTAAACACACAGCCAAGATAAGGTAGGAGTGGAAGTCTCTGAATGTCCTTGAGTTGCCCAGCCAGAGGCCGGACTTAAACCAGATCAAACATCTCTGTAGAGACATGAAAATAGCTGTGCAGCGACGCTCCCCATCCAACCCAACAGAGCTTGAGAGGATCTGCAGAGAAGAATGGGAGAAACTTCCCAAATACAGATGTGCCCATTTAAAGGTTCTGTATTTATTTTCTTAAGTCAACCTTGTTTTCTGTTTCTTTGTGTTCTTGAACGTAGCCCTGTTTCTTTGTGTTTTTGAACGTAGCCCTGTCTTTAATTTTTTGTTCATTGATTTCACCTGTGTTAGTTACTCACCTGGTCTCATCAGCTCCTTATTTAGTTCAGTTCATTCTGTTTATGCCTTTGATAGGTATTATTCGTTTTGACTCTACTAAGCCGTTTCCTAGCTCGTTTGTGAGAACCAGTTATATAGCCTTCAGTCCTAGTTTTGATTCACCTGCCTGTTTGTCTACCTGTGTATGACCATTGCCTGCCTGTAACCACGATTCCTGCCTTCTGCGAAGGTGAAATAAACATCTCTGCGTGTGAATCTACACCTTTTTCTCCCTGAGTTTTCATTACAGCCAACTTGTAGAGTCATACCCAAGAAGACTCGAGGCTGTAATCACTGCCAAAGGTGTTTCAACAAAGTACTGAGTAAAGGGTCAGAATACTTAAGTCAAATTAATATTTCAGTTTTTATTTTATTTTTTATAAATGTTAATTTTTCCACTAAAAAAACGTTTTTTTCTTTATCATTATGGGGTATTGTGTGTACAGTCGTGGCCAAAGGTTTTGAGAATGACACAAATATTAATTTTCACAAAGTCTGCTGCCTCAGTTTGTATGATGGCAATTTGCATATACTCCAGAATGTTATGAAGAGTGATCAGATGAATTGCAATTAATTGCAAAGTCCCTCTTTGCCATGCAAATGAACTGAATCCCCCAAAAACATGTCCACTGCATTTCAGCCCTGCCACAAAAGGACCAGCTGACATCATGTCAGTGATTCTCTCGTTAACACAGGTGTGATTGTTGACGAGGACATGGCTGGAGATCACTCTGTCATGCTAATTGAGTTTGAATAACAGACTGGAAGCTTCAAAAGGAGGGTGGTGCTTGGAATCCTTGTTCTTCCTCTGTCAACCATGGTTACCTGCAAGGAAACACGTGCCGTCATCATTACTTTGCACAAAAAGGGCTTCACAGGCAAGGATATTGCTGCCAGTAAGATTGCACCTAAATCAACCATTTATCGGATCATCAAGAACTTCAAGGAGAGCGGTTCAACTTTTGTGAAGAAGGCTTCAGGGCACCCAAGAAAGTCCAGCAAGCGCCAGGACCATCTCCTAAAGTTGATTCAGCTGATCGGAGCACCACCAGTACAGAGCTTTCTCAGGAATGGCAGCAGGCAGGGGTGAGTGCATTTGCATGCATAGTGTGGCGAAGACTTTTGGAGGATGGCCTGGTGTCAAGAAGGACAGCAAAGAAGCCACTTCTCTCCAGGAAAAACATCAGGGACAGACTGATATTCTGCAAAAGGTACAGGGATTGGACTGCTGAGGACTGGGGTAAAGTAATTTTCTCTGATGAATCCCCTTTCCGATTGTTTGGGGCATCCGGAAAAAATCTTGTCCGGAGAAGACAAGGTGAGCGCTACCATCAGTCCTATGTCATGCCAACAGTAAATCATCCTGAGACCATTCATGTGTGGGGTTGCTTCTCAGCCAAGGGTGTGGGCTCACTCACAATTTTGCCTAAGAACACAGCCATAAATAAAGAATGGTACCAACACATCCTAAGAGAACAACATTTCCCAACCATCCATGAACAGTTTGGTGACGAACAATGCCTTTTCCAGCATGATGGCACACCTTACTATAAGGCAAAAGTGATAACTAGGTGGCTCGGGGGAACAAAACATCGATATTTTGGGTCCATGGCCAGGAAACTCCCCAGATCTTAATCCCATTGAGAACTTGTGGTCATTCCTCAAGAGGCGGGTAGACAAACAAAAACCCACAAATTCTGACAAACTCCAAGCATTGATTATGCAAGAATGGGCTGCCGTCAGTCAGGATGTGGCCCAGAAGTTCATTGACAGCATGCCAGGGCGGATTGCAGAGGTCTTGAAAAAGAAGGGTCAACACTGCAAATATTGACTCTTTGCATCAACTTCATGTAATTGTCAATAAAAGCCTTTGACACTTATGAAATGCTTGTAATTATACTTCAGTATTCCATGGTAACATCTGACAAAAATATCTAAAGACACTGAAACAGCAAACGTTGTGGAAATTAACATTTGTGTCATTCTCAAAACTTTTGGCCACGACTGTAGATTGATGAGAGAAAAAACTATTCAATCCAAGGCTGTAATGTAACAAAATGTGGAAAAAGTCAAGGGGTCCGAATGCACTTAATGTGGTATTATATGAACTGTCCCTGCTATGTTTTGCCCAAGCTGTCCATTCTGTTACCCACCTAGAAATAGGGAGGACCACAATGTAAATGTCTTTATTGTGTAACACTTACTGTGTTTTTAATTCTCAAAAACATTGGATGTATTGTTGGCTCACTTGGCTGACATATCTCTATACATATATTAAATATGTCAAATAAAATGTATTCATTTATTCATTCAACATATTGTGAAATCACTCACTTAGTTTCCTGTCCATCTCCTCACACCTCCTCACTTCATTCACAAACTTCCTCTGGAACACATTCACGTCTGGGTTGAGCTAAAGATTCAAACAGAAACAGGTGTCAAAGTTGCCCTTCTTGGCCAGGTCTACCTTGGGAAAGAGGTATTCTGACCTCAATCAGACTTCCTGTTTAATTAAATAAAGGTTAAATCCTTTTTTTTTTAAATAGATAGATGACTGGTATGTTACTTACATCGCGGAACTGAACCATTCCCAGTTCTCCCAGCTCGCTGACACAGCAGTAGGCTGCCTCAGACTGGAGGAAGAGCTGGGCAAGTGTCATCTCCTCGCTCCTGAACAGTTCCCCCATGGTGACCACCTGACACACTCACCCTTTAAGGTAAAAATAATAATACCCCTGTTGGCAAAATTAAGGGCAAAATGACAAGGATGGACAGATAGATAGTTAGCCTGAACAAAGTTGGGTTGGTGTGTCTCTAGCTTGAACAGTTCAAGAGCAGTAGGTCTGGCATTTGGACTACCATTCAAAAGTTTGGGGGCACTTAGAAATATCCTTGTTTTTGAAAGAAAAACATTTTTTTTTGTCCATTAAAATATAATCAAATTGATCAGAAATAGTGTCCAAACTTTTGACTGGTACTGTATGTCATTCTTCTAATTCTATGGCTTCCTTTTTCTTTCCAGATGTGAAAGGACTGTCATCAGGATCAGTCAACACGGATATGAGGATTAACTGTCCGTGTCCAATGGAAATCCTACTCGTGCGTAAAGATGCTAAACATATATCCGCTGCCCAGGTAGTCAACCCGAACATAATTCATATAGGTTAGGTATATTCTAATACATTTCTACAATGTTCTAAATAACATAAAGCATATTACGTTCAATCGTTAAAATATCAAATATTCTCTCAATTTCAGAAAGCGATGTCGTTTTCTCTGCCGCACTGTCCTTCATCTCAAGGACGCCATTATGATGATGCTGCTGCTGTAGGCTACCAGTAGACTATTGAGCATCTTTCATAATATGACGAAGGCAACGGTGAACACGGGGAACAATGATAGGGATATTATTGATGAATTTATATACGTCTTTCTAACAATTATTTCGGCTAATTGAAAATTATGAGGACACATGTCTGAAATATTGCTTGAAATTACCCGCTATAGCCATATTTCAACCAAAATGACGCCGAAATAAATAGATAGCACCTCAGTTTGATGGTCACTGAAATAAACATTTGAGTATTATGAATAGATAATAATGAATTTCGTTTATATCACAAACGGTTATATTTTGACCGAAGGTCTATGGTTATTAGGCCTACGGCCTAATGCAAATACAGAATTATTCTAACATCGTCGATTAATGGTCGACTGACCTTATTTGCAATTTCTTCCTTTTGATTTGGGATGACAAAGAGTACAGTAGGTCTATCACTATTATTTTAAACAACACCAAGCCGCATCGCATCATCAGCTGAAGTGCATGGACCAGAGAGGAAATGTTCTCAAGGTGAGGACTCGCGCAAGATGACAGCATGTTCAAATTCACCATTTAAGAAAATGCATTTCTGTTTGATACCGTTCTGTTTGTAAAATTCACATTTACATATATAGATTTAATCAGTTATGAATTAGCTTACTTGTGATAAAATCCTTCAAAATTTCTCCAGGTCGAACGAAAGGCGCTCTCCTCACGAATCAATGTGACATCACGCAAACCATCTGCTGGGGGATGGTCATATGACGCGTTGGGGATGCTGTAGGGCTGTGCGATTAGTGTGGCTTTCGACGTCAGCCACACTTTAGTTGAGTTATTACAATGGGGTTTTATATTATATAATGACGGTAGGCTACAAATATCTATAGATGGACTTAATACACTCTTTGATATCCATTTGATGTCATTCATTTGATGTCATTCATTGAAATATGTAATTCAAATGGTAGCCAATACCATTTATTTAGAAATTAATTTAGATGACTGATTTTGAAATCCGCGGGTACACCCTCGGACCCTGAGACCATCCTTCTTACCAAATCAAATTTTATTGGTCACATATACATGATTAGCAGATATTAATGCGAGTGTAGCGAAATGCTTGTGCTTCTAGTTCCGACCGTGTAGTAATATCTAACAAGTAATCTAACCATTTCACAACAACTACCTTATACACACACACATTTGTAAAGGAACGAATAAGAATACAGATTCTTATACACACATGTAAAGGAATGAATAAGAATACATATTCTGTACATATGGATGCGAGATGGCCGTGTGGCATAGAGTACAGTATATACATATGAGATGAGTAATGTAAACATTATATAAAGTGGCATTGTTTAAAGTGACTAGTGATACATTTATTTTTACCCCTTTTTCTCCACAATTTCGTGGTATCCAATTGTTTTAGTAGCTACTATCTTGTCTCGTTGCTACAACTCCTGTACAGGCTCGGGAGACAACCCAACCAAGGCACTGCTTCTTAACACAGCGCGCATCCAACCCCGAAGCCAGCCGCACCAATGTGTCGGAGGAAACACCGTGCACCTGGTAACCTTGGTTAGCGCGCACTGCGCCCGGTCCGGCCCGCCACAAAGCCCTGACCTCAATCCTATAGATAATTTGTGGGCAGAACTGAAAAACCGTGTGCGAGCAAGGAGGCCTACAAACCTGATTCAGTTACACCAGCTCTGTCAGGAGTAATGGACCAAAATGTACCCAATTTATTGTGGGAAGCTTGTGGAAAGCTATCCGAAACATTTGACCCAAGTTAAACAATTTAAAGGCAATGCTACCAAATACTAATTGAGTGTATGTAAACTTCTGACCCACTGGGAATGTGATGAAAAAACTAAAGGCTGAAAAAATAATTCTCTCTACTATCATTCTGACATTTCACATTCTTAAAATATAGTAGTGATCCTAACCGACCTAAAACGGAATTTTTACTAGGATTAAAATGTCAGGAATTGTGAAAAACTGAGTATAAATTGGCTAAGATGTATGTAAACTTCTGACTTAAACTGTATCATACTTTGACTAAAACAATTAATTATTGACTTAAATCCATCATATGCTCTGGCCATCGTCCGTCAGCTCGAGAAAAAAAGTTGCTTTCTACTGGTGTACGGGCATTTAAAAAGGCAATTAAAGTAGTAAGGCCTCGTTAGTCATTGTTTATCATCTCTACACACATAAGAAAAACCTATAGATCGTATCTGTAAAAATGTGCTGCTATGCTTAAAAATAATTATGTACCTTTGAGAGTTTTCTCTGCAGTAGGGTAAGGGTCAAAACACAGTATCCACTCCTTCTTTTGAAGAAAATGGACACCTGCCTGCTGGGCTGCGCCACTTCCTTTGCCACTTCCTGTGTTTTCTATTTGGTTTGTATGTTTGTGATTTTAATTAACTCGGTTTTTAAAGTAAAAGATAAATGGAAAGCAAAGTATGCAGAACTGAATATGGATTGGATATTGATATGGATTGATGTTTGGAACTTAATTGCAATGATTTATGGACAAAACCATACCTTAAGAATAAATCTTTGAAAATGGTCATTTGTGTTTGCCTCTGCCTGCTCAACCCATATCCCCAAATAATGGTAAATTGTCCACCATTGGACATATTTACAGTGTAAATGCACCAATAGACTGTGATGGGAACACATCTTTCTCTTGAAATGCACTGATAGATCCAAACAATTCACATATACTTTTTATTGAAGTGAAAATAAAAAGGTTTCTCTCGTAGGGGAAGAGTTTTAAACTTTGTCATAGTCAGAATGGCCTATAGCCTTGGAGGATAGGTAACACACCATATCACATGAATCATGGATCAATAGATCGCTTGATGAAGCTGTCCAGGTTGGTGCCCTTGTACCGGTGCTTGAAGGAGTCGTAGACCCCACGTCTTTTGCTCTCGGAGGCGACCTTGGCACATATCAGGCTGTGTTTCTCCAGACGGTCAGGATGAAAGCGCCGGCCACAGATATCACACTCTTTCCGGTTGCAGTCGGCGTTGCTCATCGACTGCTGTAACCCTCCATGCTGTTTCGCCTCCACTACTTCGCACCTCTTCTTCTCCTGAAATGGATTCAAAGTCACCTGGAGGAAACAGGTGAACACTGTTACATGTCATGTGATATCTGTAATTTTGCATACTATTCTCCAATAAAAATATATTGCAATACAAAATAACCTGATTCAAAGTCACCTTATCTACCTTTTCTATCATGGCGGCCATCTTGGTCTTACTTGAATTCTCTAGCCACACCTTGCGCACCCCGAGGACTGCTGTGGGGGGCACAGGGATTCTGGGGGGCAGATGCGGGGTAAACCTAGCCTTCGGCTGAACTGAAGTATCTGTACTGAGGCCATGTTGTGAGCACAAATCCTCTAGTTGACTATTTCTCTTCGTCATCCAGATGATCACTTGGTTCATCTGCTCCTTCTCCTCCCTCAGTTTCAGGTATTCCTGCAGTAATTCCTCGTAACTTTCCGGAGGTTCCATTGCAAGCCAGTTGCTTTGATACCACTTTCTACATTGTTTCGAAGGTGCTGTTATATTTTCAGTGGTCAGCCATCAAATAGTTCAAACGGAATGTTCAAGGTGTACTGATCAATTATGAAATCATGGCTCACATTGTTGGGCTCATAGAATTAGTAATTATTAGAAAACTTAAGTATTCTAATTCCTAATTCTAGATGCAGTAAAGAGGTCAATGGAACCCGACTTAAACAATGGAAATGCCATGGAAACGCGTGGGGGAAAGATGCTGTGGGGGAAAGATCCCAAATCTCCATTTAGCTCCCCAGCAAAATGTGCCTACATTCTTTCACACTATTCTTTCATCTGTATTACATAATTTTCATAAGCATTTTTCTACGGCTGGCCATTGCTTTCCACCTGGCTACCCCTACCCCGGTCAACAGCTATGCACCCCCCACAGCAACTTGCCCAAGCCTCCCCCACTTCTCCTTCACCCAAATCCAGATAGCTGATGTTCTGAAAGAGCTGCAAAATCTGGAACCCTACAAATCAGCTGGGCTAGACAATCTGGACCCTCTCTTTCTAAAATGATCCGCCGCAATTTTTGCAACCCCGATTATCAGCCTGTTCAACCTCTCTTTCGTATCGTCTGAGATCCCTAAAGATTGGAAAGCTGCGGGGTCATCCCCCTCTTCAAAGGGGGAGACACTCTAGACCCAAGTTGTTACGGACCTATATCCATCCTACCCTGCCTTTTTAAAGTCTTCGAAAGCCAAGTTAACAAACAGATCACCGACCATTTCGAATCCCACCGTACCTTCTCCGCTATGCAATCTGGTTTCTGAGCTGATCATGGGTGCACTTCAGCCACGCTCAAGGTCCGAAACGATATCATAACTGGCATTGATAAAAGATAATACTGTGCAACCGTCTTCATCGACCTGGCCAAGGCTTTCGACTCTGTCAATCACCACATTCTTATCGGCAGATTCAACAGCCTTGGTTTCTCAAATTATTGTCTCGCCTGGTTCACCAACTACTTTTCAGATAGAGTTCAGTGTGTCGAATCAGAGGGCCTGTTGTCCAGACCTCTGGCAGTCTCTATGGCGGTGCCACAGAGTTCAATTCTCGGGCCGGCTCTTTAGTCTGTATACATCAATGATGTCAACTGCTGGTGATTCTTTGATCCACCTCTACGCAGATGACAACATTCTGTATACTTCTGGCCCTTCTTTAGACACTGTGTTAACAAACCTCTAGATGAGCCTCAATGCCATACAACATTCAATCCGTGGCCTCCAACTGCTCTTAAATGCAAGTAAAACTAAATGCATGCTCTTCAACAGATCACTGCCCGCACCCGCCCGCCCGTCTAGCATCACTACTCTGGAAGGTTCTGACTTAGAATATGTGGACAACTACAAATACTCACATTAAGCATCTTCAATCCAATATTAAATCTAGAATCGTTTTCCTATTTCGCAACAAAGCATCCTTCACTCATGCGCCAAACACACCCTCGTAAAACTGACTATCCTACCGATCCTTGACTTCGGAGATGTCATTTACAAAATAGCCTCCAACACTCTACTCAGCAAATTGGCTGTAGTCTATCACAGTGCCATCCATTTTGTCACCAAGGCCCCATATACTACCCACCACTGCAACCTCTACGCTCTCGTTGGCTGGCCCTCGCTTCATATTCATCACCAAACCCACTGGCTCCAGGTCATCTATAAGTCTTTGCTAGGTAAAGCCCTGCCTTTTCTCAGCTCACTGGTTACCATAGCAGCACCCACCCATAGCACGCGCTCCAGCAGGTATATTTCACTGATCATTCCCAAAGCCAACTCCTCCTTTGGCTGCCTTCCCTTCCAGTTCTTTGCTGCCAATGACTGAAACGAATTGCAAAAATCACTGAAGCTGGAGTCTTATATGTCCCTAACTAACTTTAAGCATCAGCTGTCAGAGCAGCTTACTGATCACTGCGCTTGTACACAGCCCATCTGTAAATAGCCCACTTGTAACGTCCGTCGTTAAATGAAGACCAAGGTGCAGCGTGGTAGGCATACATTTTCTTTAATTTAAATGTTCCACCAAAAAACAATAAACAACTCAACGAACGTAAAGCTAGGAGTGCAACACATGCAACACACAAAGACAAGATCCCACAACAGAAGGTGGGAAAAAGGACTGCCTAAGTATGATCCCCAATCAGAGACAACGATAGACAGCTGCCTCTGATTGTGAACCATACTCGGCCAACAAAGAAATATAAACATAGATTTCCCACCTTAGTCACACCCTGACCTACCAAATAGAGAATTTAAGGATCTCTACGGTCAGGGCGTGACACCAACCAACTACCTCATCCCCATATTCATTTTTTGCTCCTTTCCACCCCAGCATCTCTACTTGCACATTCATCTTCTGCACATCTATCACTCCAGTGTTAATGCTAAACTGTAATTATTTCACCACTATGGCCAATTTATTGCCATACCTCCCCAATCTTACTACATTTTCACACACTGTATATAGATTATTATATTGTGCTATTGACTGTACGTTTGTTTATCCCATGTGTAACTCTGTGTTGTTTGTGTCGCACTGCTTTGCTTTATCTTGGCCAGGTCGCAGTTGTAAATGAGAACTTGTTCTCAACTGGCCTTCCTGGTTACATAAAGGTGAAATAAAAATAAATAAATACAATAAAACAGTTAAAAACTACTGACCACTGATTTTGTATGCAAGCTATGCTACCAGCTTATTCGAATTGGAGTTATCATCAGTCAGTTACTTCTTCTAAACCTGAAAAGGAAATGAACAGGGATACCTAGTCAGTCGCACAACTGAATGCGTTCAACCGAAACGTGTGGGACAACTTCTAAATGTTATGCAGCGAAAACAGCCAAATATATCGAAATCAGACCTGTTACAATACATAAATCGTGATGGATTTGAAGAATATCCACCTGGTTAGAACAGATTTGTTGAATGTGCAACAATCCGACGTCCTTCTTCCATCCCCCACGGTCTGAGTTCCATTGACCTCTTTACTGCATGTCACACCCTGACCATAGTTTGCTTTGTATGTTTCTATGTTTTGTTTGGTCAGGGTGTGATCTGAGTGGGCATTCTATGTTGTGTGTCTAGTTTGTCTGTTTCTGTGTTTGGCCTGATATGGTTCTCAATCAGAGGCAGGTGTTAGTCATTGTCTCTGATTGGGAACCATATTTAGGTAGCCTGTTTGGTGTTGGGTTTTGTGGGTGATTGTTCCTGTTCTGTGTTTGCACCAGATAGGGCTCTTTTGGAACCATGAATAGAACCATGAATAGTAACCACGCTGCGTATTGGTCTGCCTCTCCATCAACTCAAGAAAACCGTTACAGAATCACCCACCACAACAGGACCAAGCGTCGTGGTAACGGGCAACAGCAACAGCAGCGCAAAGAGGAATGGACATGGGACGATGTATTGGACGGCAAGGGTTGCTACACATGGGAGGAGATCCTGGCGGGAAAGGATCGCCTTCCATGGGAACAGGTGGAAGCAGCTAGGAGAGCAGAGGCAGCCGGAGAGAGGAGCCGGCGATATGAGGGAACACGGCTGGCAAGGAAGCCCGAGAGACAGCCCCAAAAATGTATTGGGGGGGCACATAGGAACAATGGCGAAGCCAGGTAGGAGACCTGAGCCAACTTCGTGTGCTTACCGGGGGGTGAGAGAGACCGGACAGGCACTGTGTTATGCTGTGAAGTGCACGGTGTCCCCAGTGCGGGTGCATAGCCCGGTGCGGTACATTCCACCTCCGCGTATCGGCCGGGCTAGAGTGGACATCGAGCCAAGTGCCATGAAGCCGGCTCTACACATCTGGTCTCCAGTGCGTCTCCTTGGGCTGGCTTACATGGCACCAGTCTTGCGCACGGTGTCCCCGGTTCGCCTGCATAGCCCAGTGCGGGCTATTCCACCTCTCCGCACTGGCAGGGCGACCGGGAGCATTCAACCGGGTAAGGTTGGGCAGGCTTGGTGCTCAAGAGCTCCAGTGCGCCTGCACGGTCCGGTCTATCCAGTACCACCTCCACACACCAGCCCTCCGGTGGCAGCTCCCCACACCAGGCTTCCTGTGCGTGTCCTCGGCCCAGTACCACCAGTGCCAGCACCATGCATCAGGCCTACAGTGCGCCTCGCCTGTCCAGCGCTGCCGGAGCCTTCCTCCTCTCCAGCGCTGCCGGAGTCTCCCACCTGTTCGGCGCTGCCAGAGCTCCCGCCCCTCAGTCCAGAGGCGCCAGAGCTACTCAGTCCAGCGCTGCCAGAGCCTTCCTCTCCAGCGTTGCCGGAGCTTCCTGTCTGCCCAGCGCCATCAGAGTCGCCAGTCTGCCCAGCACCATCTGAGCTACCCGTCTGCCCAGCGCCATCTGAGCTGCCAGTCTGCCCAGTGCCGCCAGTGCCGCCCGTTTGCCCAGCGCCGCCAGTGCCGCCAGTCTGCCCAGCGCCATCTGAGCTACCCATCTGCCCAGCTCCATCTGAGCTGCCAGTCTGCCCAGCGCCGCCAGTGCCGCCCGTCTGCCCAGCACCGCCAGTGCCGCCAGTCTGCCCAGCGCCGCCAGTCTGCAAGGAGCCGCCAGTGCCGCCAGTCTGCAAGGAGCCGCCAGTGCCCCCAGTCTGCAAGGAGCCGCCAGTCTGCAAGGAGCCACCAGTGCTGCCAGTCTGCCCGGCGTCGCCAGTGCCGCCAGTCAGCCAGGGGCCACCAGTGCCGCCAGTCAGCCAGGGGCCGCCAGTGCCGCCAGTCAGCCCAGAGGCGCCAGAGCCCAGAGCCCCTCAGCCCGGAGGCGCCAGAGCCCCTCAACCTCAGAGGGGCGGCGGCTCTCCATCAACTCAAGAAAACCGTTACACTGCATCCATTGATAATTTAATAGACACAACACAACCATAGAGATCCTATGTCTAATTCTTGTTACTTCTCAATCTATATGATATTTCCTCTTAAAGCAACTCTAATTTTTGCCTCTCATTCAGATGCTATTGTGTACCCATTCACCAGAGTGCATACGACTTTGAGTTTTATGATCTATAAAAATCAAATACAGTCACTCAAAACCAGCTCTCTCTAAACACACATTTTGATTGATTGTTTGCCAAACAGGGAGACTTCTCTAGAGGTTATTACTGTAATTGTCAAACAACATCATTTGAAAATATACCCTCTAGTGAAAATGATGGATAATCCAGATGCCTTTCATAGGGGAGACTGGGGTTGGTTGTCATACTTTTTACTCTTGTGTGTATTCCTCAGCACTTGTATATCTTACAACACTCTTTTCAATATTAGGAGAAAGACAAATGTTAAAATGGGGACCATTTTTATCCTCATATCCAAAATGGAGTTATAAGCCATTAAACACACTCTGTCCACTTGTGACAACCAGCTCTACCGCGGGGTTGGTTGTCACAATGTTTGCTAGTAACTTATTCCCTTTGTAACAGGAAATGAAGCAATATAGCATGCAGTTTTAGAAATGGCCAGGCCTTGATCAAACAATATTCCTAACACGATTACGCATTTTGTGCCTTGAGACAACCAACCCAGATCTCCCTACAGGAGTTATTCATGAAAATAGGACCTTATCTGGATGATAGATTTCGACCACAATTGTCTTATTCACTTCGTAATCTTTCTTCAAATGTATCCTCTTTTTAGTTAATAATAATAATAATAATTTTAACATACTTAATACATTTAGTTTGTGTTCATCTGACAGTGTGTATTTGCTATTAAGTACTTGAAGGCTGCAGCCATTATTGGCAAAACCTTAGGAATAGCGATGGTTTCTTTCCCCTTAACCTGAAAAACAATGGTATTAGTAAAGTTATAAATGTTGTAAAAGACAATGGCACTAATAAGAAATCAAATATAAGTCCCCAATATAAAATAATGATGAGGCTAGTTATGCAGCATGTTTTTCTTTCAACATCAGCAATACACAAACAGACACCTCCACTTTTCACATATTCGACAGACCCCAAAATATATATATATAATACAAGAATATATATATATATACAGTATATACAGCGCATTCGGAAAGTATTCAGACCCCTTGACTTTTTCCACATTTTGTTACGTTACAGCCTTATTGTAACGGTCGTCGTATGAAGGAGAAGATGAGGATCAAATGAACACGGAAATGACAAAAATAACAAAGAGAAACAACCCGAAAACAGTTCTGGCTGGTGCAGACACACAACAGAAAACAATCACCCACAAAACAGACTAGAAAACAGGCTACCTAAATATGGTTCTCAATCAGGGACAACGATAGACAGCTGCCTCTGATTGAGAACCATACCATGCCAAGCAGAGACATAGCAAATCATAGAAAAAAACGAACATAGACAACCCACCTAACTCACACCCTGACCATACTAAAACAAAGACATAACAAAAGACTCTGGCAGCTCCGGACAGACGGGCGACTCTGGCAGCTCCGGACAGACGGGCGACTCTGGCAGCTCCGGACAGACGGGCGACTCTGGCAGCTCCGGACAGACGGGCGACTCTGGCAGCTCCGGACAGACGGGCGACTCTGGCAGCTCCGGACAGACGGGCGACTCTGGCAGCTCCGGACAGACGGGCGACTCTGGCAGCTCCGGACAGACGGGCGACTCTGGCAGCTCCGGACAGACGGGCGACTCTGGCAGCTCCGGACAGACGGGCGACTCTGGCAGCTCCGGACAGACGGGCGACTCTGGCAGCTCCGGACAGACGGGCGACTCTGGCAGCTCCGGACAGACGGGCGACTCTGGCAGCTCCGGACAGACGGGCGACTCTGGCAGCTCCGGACAGACGGGCGACTCTGGCAGCTCCGGACAGACGGGCGACTCTGGCAGCTCCGGACAGACGGGCGACTCTGGCAGCTCAGGACAGACGGGAGACTCTGGCAGCTCCGGACAGACGGGAGACTCTGGCAGCTCAGGACAGACGGGAGACTCTGGCAGCTCAGGACAGACTGGAAACTCTGGCAGCTAAGGACAGACGGTAGACTCTGGTAGCGCTGGGCAGGTGGAAGGCTCTGGCAGCGCTGGACAGGCGGGTGCACCTGTAGGGAGGAGACGGACAGACAGCCTGGTGCGGGGGGCTGCCAACGGAGGTCTGGTGCGTGGAGGTGGCACCGGATAGACCGGACCGTGAAGGCGCACTGGAGGTCTCGTGCTCCGAGCCTGCCCAACCCTACCTGGCTGAATGCTCCCCGTAGCCAGGCCAGTGCGGCGAGGTGGAATAGTCCGCACTGGGCTGGGCTGGCGATCCGGGGACACCATGCATAGGCCTGGTGCCATGTACCCCGGCCCGAGGAAACGCACTGGAGACCAGATGTGCTGAGAAGGCTTCATGGCACCTGGCTCGATGCCCAACCTAGCCCGGCCGATACGAGGCGCTACTATGTACCGCACCGGGCTATGCCTGCGCACCGGGGACACAGTGCGCCTCACGGCATAACACGGTGCCTGCCCGGTCCCACGTCTCCTACCTGACTTCGCCACATTCCCCGTGTGCGCCCCCCAATACATTTTTTGGCTTCCAGCCGTGCTGCCTCCTCATACCGCCGCCTCTCAGCTTTGGCTGCCTCCAGCTCTGCCTTGGGGTGACGATATTCCCCAGCCTGTGCCCAGGGTCCTTTGCCGTCCAGGATCTCCTCCCATGTCCTGGAGTCCTGAGATCCTGCTGCTGCCCATTACCACGCTGCTTGGTCCTTTGGTGGTGAGTGATTCTGTAACGGTTGTCGATGGTGGAAGAAGGTGAGGACCAAGGTGCAGCATGGTATGTGTCCATATTTATTAAAATTAACACGGAAATAACAAAAATAACAAAGAGAAACAACCGAAAACAGTTCTGGCTGGTGCAGACACACAACAGAAAACAATCACCCACAAAACACAATAGAAAACCAGCTATGGTTCTCAATCAGGAACAACGATAGACAGCTGCCTCTGATTGAGAAACATACCAGGCCAAACATAGAAATAGCGAATCATAGAAAAACGAACATAGACAAACCACCCAACTCACGCCCTGACCATACAAAAACAAAGACATAACAAAAGAACTAAGGTCAGAACGTGACACTTATTCTAAACTGGATTAAATTGTATTATTTCCTAATTCATCTACGCACAATTCCCCATCGTGACAAAGAAAAAACAGGTTTTTAGAAATGTTAGAAAATTGATTAAAAAAATAAAAAACTTAAATATTACAATTACATAAGTATTCAGACCATTTACTCAGTGCTTTGTTGAAGCACATTTGGCGGCAAGTACAGACTCGTGTCTTCTTGGGTATGATGCTACAAGCTTGGCACACCTGTATTTGGGGAGCTTCTCCCATTCTTCTCTGCAGAACCTCTCAAGCTCTGGCGGGTTGGATGGAGAGTCGTTGCTGCAAAGATATTTTCAGGTCTCTCCAGAGATGTTAGATTGGGTTCAAGTCCGGCCTCTGGCTGGGCCACTCAAGGTCTTTCAGAGACTTGTCCCGAAGCCACTCCTACATTGTCTTGGCTATGTGCTTAGGGTCATTGTCCTGTTGGAAGGTGAACCTTTGCCCCCAGTTTGAGGTCCTGAGCACTCTGGAGCAGGTTTTCATCAAGGATATTTCTATATTTTGTTCCGTTCATCTTTCCCTCAATCCTGACTAGTCTCCCAGTTCCTGCTGCTGAAAAACATCCCCACCGCATCATACTGCCACCATCACGCTTCACCATAGGGATGGTGCCCGGTTTCCTCCAGACGTGGCGCTTGGCATTCAGGCCAAAGAGTTCAATCTTGGTTTCATCAGACCAGAGAATCTTGTTTTACATTTTTATGATATTTTATATTAGATATAACGTTCTTTGTTTCTGACCATTTTGAGCCTGTAATCGAACCCACAAATGCTGATGCTCCAGATACTCAACTAGTCTAAAGAAGGCCAGTTATATTGCTTCTTTAATCAGAACAACAGTTTTCAGCTGTGCTAACATAATTGCAAAAGGGTCTTCTAATGATCAATTAGCCTTTTAAAATGATAATGTTGGATTAGCTAACACAACATGCCATTGGAACACAGAAGTGATGGTTGCTGATAATGGGCCTCTGTACGCCTATGTAGATATTCCATAAAAAAAATCAGCCGTTTCCAGATACTGTAGTCATTTACAACATTAACAATATCTACACTGTATTTGTGATCAA
This sequence comes from Oncorhynchus keta, assembly GCF_023373465.1. Lineage (NCBI taxonomy): Eukaryota > Metazoa > Chordata > Actinopteri > Salmoniformes > Salmonidae > Oncorhynchus > Oncorhynchus keta. The sequence goes on from NC_068423.1 coordinate 7,017,154, forward strand.
TTTGATGTTATTTTAATGGACAAAAAAATGGGCTTTTCTTTGAAAAACAAGGACACTTTTGAATGGTAGTCTATTATGAAAACTCCTACCTCACGTTCCTCCTGTTGCTGTGCCTGAGCTTGCATGTGACGGCCAGTGCACAGCGCCACTCTAACTATTCCAACCATGCTGGAGAGAGAGGGATGGGGCCCAGAGGGATGGGCCGTCTGGGTCTGGGGGAGGTGGGGGCTGGGTTTCCCCACAATGCTGAGGTGGAGTCTCACGGACAGAGAGGAGGGGCCAGGGAGGGGAGAGAAGAGGAGGGGAAAGGGGAGAGTCCCAGGAAAAAGGGGTCCGGAGAGGAAAAAAGCTGCTGGCTCTGCTTTGACTGGAAGGGTTTCTCCGGGAAGAGTGTCATTCACATCCCAGCGCTCCTACGGTTACTTCCAAAGCAGACTTCTTCCCTGTAGACTGGACTTTGTCCAAAGATTTGGAACATAGGGAAGAGAGAGAGAGAGAGTTAGCCTGCTTGTGTGTTTGAGAGAAAGAGTTTGAGAGAAAGACAGGAGAGAAGTGTACGGGACCACAGAAGGACAGGGCAGACAGAGAAGTGTACGGGACCACAGAAGGAGAGGGCAGACAGAGAAGTGTGTGAGTCAGGGGACAGAAAGCAGCAAATACTAAACTGACACCCAAGGGGTTCGAGTGAAGTAGAAAAAAACAATTGAGAAAGCATCTCTTTCCGGCGTCTAATTCCTTTGAATACACAGTCCTTTGGCTTAATTTCAGGTCTTCATCCAGAAAACAATCCAGAAAGTCATGGAAGTGGAAACATCCAGCCTGCACTTGGAGCTGCAGGAGCAGCAGCAGACCCTCACCGAGATCTCCGACGACGAAGTCAACCTGCCACCGTCGGATGACGAAGACTTTGGTGCCGCCAAGGAACGTTCGTCGGTGGCGCTCGCCGTGTCCGAGGGCGACCAGGAGGAAAAGGAAGAGGATAAAGTGGGCGCCCAGGTGAACGGCGTTATGGTCCTGGCTCTGTTGGACAAGATCATCGGGGCGGTGGACCAGATCCAACAGACGCAGAGTGGCCTGGAGGCTCGGCAGCAGGACATGGAGCGGTCAGTGACGGGGATCCAGGGCGAGCTCACCAAACTGTCCAAGAGCCACAGCACCACGTCCAACTCAGTCAACAAGATGCTGGAGAAGGTGCGCAAGGTGAGCGTCAATGTGAAGACAGTGCGTGCCAACCTGGAGAAGCAAGGAGGTCAGATCAAGAGGCTGGAGAGCAACGAGAACGAGCTGCTGAAGAGGCGCAACTTCAAAGTCATGATCTACCAGGTGAGCGTTGGGTGAATGTGTTTGGGTGTGGAGTGGGGATGGGATGGAGGTGTGTAGGTGGTGGGGTGAGTGTGTGTGGATATGTGTGTCGATGGAGGGGAGGCGTGTGGGGTGGTGTGTGAGTTGGTTGAGGGGGGAATTTGGCACTGCACGCCCGCTTGACACCGTGATGGGTGAGGATTGGGGACTATCATGAGGGTACTGGACTGGGGGTGGTTGGCAAACACACAAACAAGTGGAACTTCGTGAAAAGGTTAATACTCAATTGACAGGTATTTTTTGCAGATGATAGTTTGCATATTACCCGGCTGAGTGTGTACTGGCGAGGGAGAGGAGTTTGGGGTGTGGCTCACCTCAATGCATCATTGGCAAGTTACCAAATGACAACTTGTTCTTTAATATGGATGTACTCCAAAGGCAAACATGCCACTCAAAGATAAGTATATTTCACATCACACATCACTATGTTTGTAGGACACAATTGCCCCATGAAAGCAATCCATCAAGTAGGGGAAAAAAATCTAGATTTGAACTTGAACTTCAAAAAGCTGTTTAACCAGTGCCACATACATTTATTAATATGTTCTACTATGTCATATTTCTATGCAATATATGTTTCATTGTTTTGGTATACCTTGGGTGATCTAGGATTATATCATACCATGTGCCACACCCTATGGTAGGAGTAGGGTCACCCTTACAAATGTCCACTACCGACAAATCTCTTGCCTTTGATCCTACTTGACATCCTACTGAGTTAAAACATACATGGCTTCACATGTGGATACAGCTCACTTCTTTGGTCATAAGGAATCTATAAGCCATCCCTTTTCTGTTTTATTTCAACAAAGATGGAAAATACCACCAGCACACTCTCGACTTCCAGATGTTTCATTTGAAAAGACACTTTGTAGTTTCGCAGCGAGCTCGGGAGCGCCGCGCAGTCTTTTTTTAGCCAGGGCCACGGCATAATGTGTAATGGCTTGCAGCTTTGCACAGCAGTGTGAGAACATTCAGAGTTTCCATCCTCCTGACTGTCTCGAGCACAGCTTGGGCAGAACCCCCTCTCTCTCTCTCACCCTCTTCTCTTTCTTGCTCTGTTCCCTTCCCCCTTTGCCCGTCTTTGAGAAAATGTTTTTGTCTGTGTGTGAGCTTGCCCACAGACACACAGACACACACACACACACACACACACACACACACACACACACACACACACACACACACACACACACACACACACACACACACACACACACACACACACAACAAAGAGCTGTCCACTCTCCCATTTGTACAAGTCTTATTTTAACTACAAAAATGATTCAAATCAAATCATACCCAAACGAGGCAGGCATACCATACATATGATACACAAGAGCACACAAAACTCTTTCTCCTCTATTATGTTGAGAGATACACTGGCAACACAGGAACATTTAATCCACCACAGATGAGACTGCTGTACTGCAGAGAAGAATACTACATTCTTATAGGTTGACTCATAGGATGGCTTTTTTGGGTCTAATTTGATGAGGGGATTATTTCTCAATCAGTACCATAAATCATTTGTCTAATTAGAAACGGATCAAATGGCAGGTGTAAAGCTAGTCTTGCTATGAGCCTTCTTAAATGAAATATATATATTTTTCAATGTAACAATTATTACCCTAGGCAAGTCAGTTAAGAACTAATTCTTATTAACAATGACGGCCTACTGGGGAACAGTGGGTTAACTGCCTTGTTCAGGGGCAGAACGACACATTTTTACCTTGTCAGCTTGATCCAGCAACCTTTCAGTTACTGGCCCAACGCTCTAACCACTAGCCTACCTGTCGCCCCGGTTTGTTTGTGTATTTGTGTTTGTATTCGTGTGTAAGAATACATTCTGGGCTCTGTGGTGTAGAAGAGACTCCCTGAGATCCCTATCTAACTCAAAACATCACAGCCAAGTGTGACATGTCATCATATTAATCTTCATTAAAAACAGCAACCACAACGTATTCTGTTTTGTGCTACTTCACTTAGAGCCATCAAGGTCAACCCCCCCTACACACACACACAAACAAACACACAGCCATGAATGCTATCAATGTTTTTGCTACTTTGGGGCCATGAATACTGGATACAGTACACAGATAATAGCTTTTTGGAGCATTCCATTTTTAAGGCTATTTGGAGGGGAGTTATCTGTTAGCAATTTTGGAGCATTCCATTTGTAGGCAATTTGGAAGGAAGGATACGGTTGGTGATGCCTTCCTATCTCACCCTGCCAAATAGTGTTAGGTGGTTCCGATGGCAAGATGTGTACACTTTCACTATGAGGGAGAGTCCACAAGGTGAAGTTTTCAACCCTTCCCGGTGATTGATACTCTGGGTGTGGTTCTTTGGGCTTTGTTTATTCGTTCCAGCCAGTGAGTGGTACTGTGTGTATCAGTGATGTAGAGGTCAAGCTCGGGACATAGAATATAGTGTGGGGATGCCTATTCTTACACAACACCAAGGGTGCATCCCAAATGGCAACCTGTTCCCTATATAGTTCAGTACTCTAAACCAGGGCCCATAGCGAATAGGGTGCCATTTGGAACGCATCCCAGGAGTCAACAAGATACTGGTACCTATCAGAAACATGTTTCCTTTTAATGGATGAACATGTAAATACACTTTGGGGTTTCTGTGCATCTTTCCAATGTTCTTTTCGAGCCTCCTAAGAACTAACTCCAATTATAATGTCACGCCAAAATCATATATCAGTCGTTCCTGATATAATATTTTTTTTTCAACTCTCATCCAAGCCCTTAGGAAACCCTACCGAGCCGCAGCCCTCCTCTGATACTAGTAAAAACACGCAGTAACTCATCCTGAAGGGAAGGTAGAAAGTTGAGGGCACAGCTGGGGTGGCTTTGTAGTCGGCAGGAGCACTGGTATTTATCTTCCCTTTGCAAGTGCCTGTTTACCCTGTAGTCAGCACCCCCACCAGCCCACTCCCTCCGGGGGCCCCCAGGCTACCACAAGTGTAGTCACGACTCCCGGCTCAGCTGAAGCCCTCTATCTTCTGTGGTTGAACCGGAGAAGCTAACGCTAGGCTAATGCTAGGCTAAGCTAACATGAGAAGCCATTGGTATGCTAAATTAGACTAAACGAGGTTCATCTAAAGTAAGTAGGGGGAGTGAGTGGACCCTAAACAAATCAAATGTTATTAGTCACATGCCCCGAATACAACAGTGAAATGCTTACTTACGAGCCCCTAACCAACAATGCAATTTTAAAACAAAAAAACAAATAAGAATAAGAAATAAAAGTAAAAAGTAATTAAAGAGCAGTAGTAAAATAACAATAGCGAGACTATATACAGGGGGGTACCGGTGCTGAGTCAATGTGCAGGGGCACCGGTTAGTAATATGTACATGTAGGTAGAGTTATTAAGGTCACTATGCATAGATGACAACAGAGAGTAGCAGTGGTGTAAAGAGGGGGGGGGGCAATGCAACTAGTCTGGGTGACCATTTGATTAGAAGTTCAGGAGTCTTATGGTTTGGTGGTAGAAGCTGTTTAGCAGCCTCTTGGACCTAGACTTGGTGCTCTGGTACTACTTGCCATGCGATAGCAGAGAGAACAGTCTATGACTAGGTTGGCTGGAGTCTTTGACAATTTTTAGGGCCTTCCTCTGACACCGCCTGGTATAGAGGTCCTGGATGGCAGGAAGCTTGGCCCCAGTGATGTAGTGCCTTGCGGTTGGAGGCCGAGCTGTTGCCATATCAGGCAGTGATGCAACCAATGGCGCAGCTGTAGAACCTTTTGAGGATCTGAGGACCCATGCCAAATCTTTTCAGTCTCCTGAGGGGGAATAGGTTTTGTCGCGCCCTCTTCACGACTGGCTTGGCGTGCTTGGACCATGATAGTTTGTTGGTGATGTGGACAGCAAGGAACTTGAAGCTCTCAACCTGCTCCACTAATCTTTGTAAGCTCGGTCAGCGCATCAGCGAAATTGACGGCTCCCACCTCTCTATCAGCAGGAACAGCTGTGCTGTGTGTATGTGTGTGCGCGCATGTCATTCATGTACATTTACTGTAAGTCCTTGTTTAATCTGTCTGATGCATCAGACTGGGCTTGGACAACTGACTGAATGTACATGTTGCTGTGTTCCTCTCAGAGAGGCGCTCGGAATGGGGCTACACTTCAGTGAAATGTCACTGGAATGTGACAACTCCATGAAAGGGAGTGAGTGAGTGAGTGAGTGAGTGAGTGAGTGAGTGAGGGAGGGAGACAGAAAGAGAGAGAGAAAGAGAGGGGAGTGCGATAAGGAGATAAATAGGGAAGAGAGAGAGAGTAGTATGATTGGGGGATAAATAGAGGTAAATAAGAGCAACACAGGAACATTTAATCCACCACAGATGAGACTGTTGCGCTGCAGAGAAGAATACTACATTCTTATAGGTTGACTCATAGGATTACTTTTTGGTTTTTAATTTGATGATTGGATTATTTCTCAATCAGTACCATAAATCATTTGTTTAATTTGAAACTGATCAAATGGTAAGCGTAAAGCTAGTCTTGCGATGAGCCTTCTAAAATGAATATGTGTACGTGTGTGTGTGTCAGAGAAGGCTGGTGGGAGGAGCTATAGAAGGATGGGCTCCTTGTATTGGCTGGAATGGAATCAATGGAATGGTACCAAACACATCAAACACACGGAAACAACGTGTTTTACTCCTTTCCTTAAATTCCAATCCAGCCATTACAATGAGCCTGTCCTCCTATAGCACCTCCCACCAGCTTCCTCTGGTGAGAGAGAGAGAGGGTCCATCTTCTTTGTGTAAGGAGTGCTTGATGCGGGTGTGTGTTTTGATCCAGAGCAGCACATATTTAGACAGCTGATTCATACCATCGGCATCTCCAGCTCCCCAGCTCTGCTCTCTCACCTCCACTACCATCACTCCACCCTAACTCCCATCCCACCTTCCTCTCTCCTACTCCCCCTACACCACTAACTATCACCCCTCCCTGCTACCCCCCTCCAGTCCTCCCTTCACCTTAACTCCAAACCCAACTCCATCTCTCCTACTCCCCCTCCACCCTAACTCCCACCCCTCCACACCACTACCAACCCCACCTAGCATTCCGTGTATGTTACAAACCACATTTCCCTAAGGGACGATAAAGTATGCTGTTCTCTTTTCTGTTTTCACATACACACCTCCAAATAGTCTACAAATGGAATGCTCAAAAAAGCAATTTTACTATATCCAGTATTCAAAAACGCAAAGTAGCAGAAACATTGATAGCATACATGGATGTGTGTGTGTGTGTGTTGGGGGCTCTAAGAGAAGTCATACAGAAAACAGAATACGTTGTGGTTGGTGTTTTTAATGAAGATGAATATGATATGTCACATTTGGGGATCAGCAAATGTTTTGAGTTTAGAGAGGCATCTCAGGGACTTTCTTCTACACTACATAGCCCAGAATGTAGGCTTACACACACACACACACACACACACACAATATCCTTGATTCCCATTCAAAATCCTATTTACCCTAACCCTAACCTTAAACCCTAACGCCAACCCCAATCGTAACCCTAAACCTCTTAGCCTAAAACAGCCTTTTTCTTTTCGGGGACCGGCAAAATGTCCTCACTTGTCTGAATTGTCCTTGTTTTACTATCCTTGTGAGGACTTCTGGTCCCTACAAGATGAGTAAAACCAAAAACACACACACAGACCATCCACTGTAATGACTAAACACAGATACCTGTAATTACTTATTCCCAGTCATTGCTGTTACATTCATAAAAAAATACTATGAGGTGTTCCATTCCATTCCCCTCCCAGGCATTTTACTTTCCGTAGCGTAGTCTCCTCCCACACCCACTGCGTCTAACAACACAACACAAGGGTGGCATAGGCCCATGAGTTTGGCCAAGCAAGACTATTTCCAAAGATGGAGGAAAGTAGTATAAATACAATCCGCTATCCAATACGGTGGCCTACGTCTGCACTCAAGAACTTGCATGGACTTTTGTAGACACAATCCATTGCGAACTGTAACCAGCCTTTGCCACCGACTCCATTCTTTCTGTCCAGGCCGGTTTATGTACTGTTCTGTATACTTGACTTATGGGGACGCCCAATGGGATGACAGTCACCGCCGTTGCCATGGCACCCCCCTTGTTACTCTTTCCAATAACAATGGATTTCTGTTCATGAGGAGATTCACGACTCCGTATGTGTGTGTGTGTGTGTGTGTGTGTGTGTGTGTGTGTGTGTGTGTGTGTGTGTGTGTGTGTGTGTGTGTGTGTGTGTGTGTGTGTGTGTGTGTGTGTGTGTGTGTGTGTGTGTGTGCGTGCATGAATGTACATGTGTTTGATCGGAGCCCCAGACAAAGTATGTAGAAGAAGAAAAAACCTGGCTTCTCACAATGGCAAGCTGTATCTTGCAGTGGCATTGAAGGGCGTATGGTGAAAAGTGCTCAGAGTACTTGACACAGACCTGTCGGTATCTCGGGTAACCCTATAAAGAGGCACGGTTGCTACCATAGCCATGTATAGCGCTGAGACTGCCATGGCTCGATATGCGGGGCATATTTACAGCCTTGAACATTCACAAAGACGAGCCTATTTAGCGATATCTAATAAGCAAATTCCCGTGAGCGGGACATCGAGCTGTTATCGACTTAACAATAAATGTATTGATATGTGTCAAATGACCGGCATTACCGTTGATCTGTTCTGGGCCTTCCAAGAGGGGGGTGGAGAGGGAGATGCAAATTGGGACACAAAAGGCCCTCAACAAACCCTCTTGTCCAGAAATGAAGCCGCCCTTCAGTCAGCTGTCACTTAATTGGTACAGTGAATTAACAAGCAATAATTTGCCACGACTGTCAACGGACAGGGATAGTTCACCCAGATCACTAAACGACATTGACAATTCATAACCAAGTCTATGGACAATGTAAGACAGTGATCCATGCGTTGGTTTTGTTTACCTGGCGACTTCTTTTGGGGGGTGAACTATCCCTTTAAACAACAACCACCCCATGACATCACGGCAGGCCGAAAGCCACAAGAGATAGAGTTTCGCAGGACAAAGACTTAGACCGTTGGTTCAAATCCAAGCCAACGTAAACAGGAACCCGATCCCATAAAGGCCTCTTCCTTCTCACAATCAAACAAGTATGTGATAGTCGCTATTTATAGATTGCAGCCCCCTCCCCACCGACCCCTCCACCTCCAGTTCCCGTGGGCCCTGCGAGCGGCTACTCGAGCCGGAGTCGCCGCTACTCCAGCTGTCTAGATGTGTCTTCTGTTTTCCTGCAATTCTGTCTGTTGACAAGCTCTCTGTCCGAACGTATGATGTCATACCGGAGAGGATAAGGCGCTACCCTAACCGCCAAAGTCCCCCGAAAGAAACTCGCAAAAATGAATGTTGAATGTTCTACATTTTGGCTAGTAAGTGAGTTAAGAGAACCAAAGCATTCCTGATACCTTGCCTTATATGGCACTCTAGACCGGAGAGAGGTGAACAAATGGATTTGCCCTGTCAAAGACAAAGGTTTGAGTCTGAGAGTTATTGTCAAGGCAGCTTCTAACATGTACATTTTCATCATTGTGTTGTGAATCACTGGTTTCAATCTTGAATTCAAAGGGGAAACATTAGGGGCTTGTAATGGTAATAACATTACATTCGGCTGTATGTGAGCCATTTGGGTAGTGTGCAACACTAAAAAAGGTCAAACGAGAGGGCTGTTTGACAGCACTGTCAAACACGTGAGTGAGGACTGTGTGTGTGTGTGTGTGTGTGTGTGTGTGTGTGTGTGTGTGTGTGTGTGTGTGTGTGTGTGTGTGTGTGTGTGTGTGTGTGTGTGTGTGTGTGTGTGTGTGTGTGTGTGTGTGTGTGTGTGTATCCAAAGAAGAAGGGGGCACTTCTTTTAACATTGTTCCTCTCCACACAACTTCCCACTGGGCACAGACGTGAATTCAACGTGAAATCGAACAACAACAAAAAACGTCACCTGGTCATTGAATTTAGGTTAAAAGGTGAAAAAAAAAAGACAAAATGCCTTTAAGTTGATGACTTCTTGCGAACCCAATCAGTTTTCCACGTTGATTCAACATCGTCATATTGATTTTGGGGGTTGAAATGACGTGGTTGATTCAATCTGTTTTTGCCCAGTGGGTTGAGTCTGCACTCAGACAAAGCATAAATCAAATGAAATCAAACTGTATTGGTCACATACACGTGTTTAGCAGATGATATTGCGGGTGTCGCGAAATGGTTGTGTTTCTAGCTCCAACAGTGCAGTAATATCTATCAAGTAATATCTAACAATACACACAATCTAAAGTAAAGGAATGGAATTAAGAATATATAAATATTTGGAAGTGCAATGTCAGAGCGGCATAGACTAAGATACAGTATTATAGGATAGAATACAGAACACATGTGAGATGAGAAATGCAAAATATGTAAACATTATTATAGTGACTAAGTGTTCCACTATTAAAGTGACCTGTGATTTCAAGTCTATCTACATAGGCAGCAGCCTCTATTTTGATAGTGATGGCTATTTAACAGTCTGATGGCCTTGATATAGAAGCTGTTTTTCCGTCTCTCGGTCCCAGCTTTGATGCGCCTGTACTGACACCCTCTGGATGATAGCGGGGTGAACAGGCAGTGGCTCGGATGGTTGTTGTCCTTGGTGATCTTTTTGGCCTTCCTGTGACATCGGGTGCTGTAGGTGTCCTGGAGGGCAAATAGCTTTCCCTCGATGATGCGTTCGGCAGACCGCACCACCCTCTGGAGAGCCCTGCGGTTGTGGGCGGTGAAGTTGCTGTACCAGGCGGTGAAAAAGCCAGACAGGATGCTCCCAATTGTGCATCTGTGAAAGTTTGTGAGGGTTTGAGGTGCCAAGCCAAATTTCTTTAGCCTCCTGAGGTTGAAGAGGCGCTGTTGTGCCTTTTTCACCACACTGTCTGTGTGGGTGGACCATTTCAGTTTGTCAGTGATGTGTACGCCGAGGAACTTGAAGCTTTCCACCTTATCCACTGCAGTCCCATCAATGTGGATAGGTGCATGCTCTATCTGCTGTTTCCCGAGGTCTACGATCAGCTCCTTAGTTTTGTTGATGTTGAGTGAGAGGTTATTTTCCTGGCACCACACTCCCAATGCCCTCACCTCCTCCCTGTCTCATCATTGTTGGTGTTCAGGCCTACTACTGTTGTGTCGTCTGCAAACTTGGTGATTAAGTTGGAGGCGTGCATGGCCACGCAGTCATGGGTGAACAGGGAGTACAGGATGGGGCTGAGCACGCATTCTTGTGGGGCCCCAGTGTTGAGGATCAGCGAAGTTGAAGTGTTGTTTCCTACCTTCACCACTTGGGGGCAGCCCATTAGGAATTCCAGGACCCAGTTGCACAGGGCGGGGTTCAGAACCAAGGCCTCAACCTTAATGATGAGCTTGGAGGGTAGTATGGTGTTGAATGCTGAGCTATAGTCAATGAACAGCATACTTATGTAGCGGGTTTCTTATGTACCACAGGAGAACCAAGAAATGAAGAGCGACACCACGGCTGTCTTTTCGGCTTTTATGCTGATCTGCAATAGTATTGTGAAAAGACAGGACAGGAACACATCAATCTCCAATGCATCATCTGACAAGTTGTTCTTTCTCTCTCAGTGTTTTCTCGGACTCACACAATCACACTCATACATAAAGCCATAATGTATACTATAAAATAATAACCCGTCCTTAATACAGATAATATATAATCTTAATTCCCAGACAATAGAACCATACCTGCAATAGTATTGTGAAAAGACAGGACAGGAACACATCAGTCTCCAATGCACCATCTGACAAGTTCTTCTACACAGGAGCATGAAGAAAGGTAAAACACAAATCCTGTCTCACATCCCCAATACATTTCTAGGTGCTTTCAGTGTTGACAGCACCAAAACACAACAACTCATGGTACAAAAACACTGCAACATAAACAAGTCACAACGTGAAATCGCCTCTATTCCATTCTGACCGTAGAGGACCAAACGACATCTCCCATAATGCAACGCCAGCACCAGTCGGCAGCTCAGCTAACCGTCTGAATCACAGAAAGGCATGCTAGCAAGCAACAGCAGCACTTTTAGCACTCTGTAAACTATATGTTTCAATTAGTCTCACACTCCCTTATAACAATATCAACAGCATTAACCTTGGGATGTTTTATTTATTTCACGTTATGGACTTCGACAAAGGAGTCATCTGCAACACATACCTTTCTCTCTGAGCGTTTTCTCGGACTGAGGAGAACGGGAGCTACGGGTAGTACCAGGGTGTTAGTAGGTGACACAAGCACCCAGATGAAATAAAATACATTTAATGAAACAAAACCCGAAGATGTTAACATCATTCAGCTACTTTAGCTGCCTACCTAACATCAACAGGAAGCACCAGTAGCGCAAGTTCCTGGCAATCATAGCGATCTGACTCCCCCCCTTCTGTCTGAACTTGGAATATTCCTGTTAGCGGGCTTTGGCCACTGACCCTCAACCTGGTTGTTCTGTTCTGCGTTGTGTACTATTCTAATCATTTGAAGTTTGATGGAATAACCATTTAAACTCTACTACACTTACATAGGTATTCCTCTTATCCAGATGGGATAGGGCAGTGTGCAGTGCGATGGCGTCGCCTGTGGATCTATTGTGGCGGTAAGCAAATCGAAGTGGGTCTAGGGTGTCAGGTAAGGCAGAGGTGATATGATCCTTGACTAGTCTCTCAAAGCACTTCATGATGACAGAAATGAGTGGTATGGGGCGATAGTCATTTAGTTCCGTTACCTTTGAATTCTTGGGTAGAGGAACAATGGTGGACATCTTGAAGCTTGTGGGGACAACAAAGTATGTCCATAAACACTCCAGCCAGCTGGTCTGTGCATGCTCTGAGGACACGGCTAGGGATGCCGTCTGGGCTGGCAGCCTTGCGAGGTTTCACACGCTTAAATGTCTTGCTCACGTCGTCCCCAGAGAAGGAGAGCCCACAGTCCTTGGTAGCAGGCCGAGTCGGTGGCACTAGGTTATCCTCAAAGCAGGCGAAGAAGGTGTTTAGCTTGTCCGGAACCAAGGACGACCCCTGCGTTCACTCTACTGTATCAAGAATACTTTGGCACTACTAGCCATCTCACAAACTTAACCTAGCATGTTGTTGTTTTATATTCTAGCACAGTGATGTCAGTTCTTTATGACTAAAGTTGTACTTGTGACACTCCAGTTGTATGGTTCATTTGTTTCACTTTGGTTGGTTGAATGGACTTACTGTTGGTCTGCATCTGCGAAATTCTTAAACTGTAACATTGACTAGCCCTGAAGTGTTTTGAAAATGCATATTTACAGCTTTACATCTCGAACCAGCACAAAGACAAGCCTATTTGCGATATCATATCTAATAAGCTAATTCCTGTAAGCGGAACATCAATACGAAATCATGTGATCAGATTAGTGCATTTTGTTATTTAGGGCGTTTGTGTAGGGGAATCATCGGTTTGACTCACTGAGAAATCTTCAAGACTGTTACTGGAAAATAGCAAGCTATTATTAGAAATGTAATGGTTTAGCATTATACTACCCCAGTATAGGCCTAATGCACTAACTATAACTAAACCACCTTACAATGCCATAGGAGAACAGCTGAAACTAGTTAGTCAGGGCAGCCCTTTTCCGAGGGGAAAAAAATAGGGGAGTCTGTAAGGGTGTGCTGCTTATCTTCCAGAAGTCAGGGGTCAGCTAGTGTTGGCCAGGCATGGGCTTACTGTAGCTCATAAAGGAACTGTAAGGGAACTTCTCTTTGTGTTCAGCGAGACCTCACTGATGACCTCACAGTCAATTGATGAAGTAAAACAAAATCCCAATGTTCCTCATTGAAGAGCATTGCGTCATGTCCTTTGTACCGTATGCTCACTGAGTTACTCGGCTCTCCTTGTGATATGGCATAGTGTGTCTACTGAATGATAAGCTGAATTAACCATCTTCCTCTCCCCTGCTCCACCCTCAGAAACCATTCAAGAGAAGGGTGGAAAAGTGTTCTGAAAACAGCTCAGGGAGTCCCAATAGCAACAACATACGTAATTCAAATTGCGCTCATCCCTATAGGAACAACAAGGTGGAGTCAAAGTGCACTCATCCCCAATAGGAACAACAGGGTGGAGTCAAAGTGCACTCATCCCCTATAGGAACAACAAGGTGGAGTCAAATTGCGCTCATCCCTATAGGAACAACAAGGTGGAGTCAAATTGCGCTCATCCCTATAGGAACAACAAGGTGGAGTCAAAGTGCACTCATCCCCAATAGGAACAACAAGCTGGTGTCAAAGTGCACTCATCCCCAATAGGAACAGCATAGGGGAGGCAGTGAAGGTGTTGCTGTGGCCAGTTCGTGAACACAGGGCCGAGTAGGAGAGATGTCTCAACAACAGAGCTTGTGATTCATTGCGCTCCGTTTCCCCCGAGGGACCTCCGGCATGCCATAACTTTATATAGCAATCTTTCCTCTCCCTCTGTGACTCCGACTTTCTCTCTCTCTCTCCTCCTCGCTCGCTCTTTCTCCCCTACACACTGTATTACTCTCTCTCTTTCCACATTTTTTCTTTCTCTTTCTTTATTTTCTCTCTCGCTCTTTCAATCTTTCTTTCTTTCTCTATTTTCTCTCTTTCTTTCTCTAGTTTGTTTTCTCTCTCTCTATATATTTCTCTCTTTTTCTCACTGTGTCTATTTTCTCTCTCTCTCTCTCTCTCTCTCTCTCTCTCTAAGGGCCAGGGGAAAATCAGAATGGAAAAAAGGAGCAGCCATTCTCCCCCAGTGGCTCTCTGTCACTGTTTGCCCATTGCATGCTTTCCCCCCCACACACACACACCCCTTAGGCACAGATCCAGGATCAGCCCCCCCCTCCCCCAATTGTAATCTTAACCATTAGAGGGGGAACACACAACTGATCTTAGATCAGTGTCCCAGACTAGGCCTAATACGATCTTCAGTCAGTGGTTTACTTTGGAAAGTAGTGCCATTAATTCAAAAGTTAGTCCAGTGAAGGATTTCTATTTCAAGGCAGGACGTTTCTTTCATTTCAGGATGCGTCCCAAATGGCACCCTAATTCCTACACAGTGCGCTACTTCTGACCCGGGCTCAAAGGGACTTAAATTGAAGGGCATGAAATTATTCCTAAAAGGGATATTTGGTTTCTTTCTGCTTCTGTGCTAAAGATCGACATTTTCGTGATGCGTAAAAGGTTCAGATGTATGCAAAGAAGAATGTAAAACTGTTTTTGCTCCAACTGAAAAGGAAGGAGTACAGAGAGGGAGTGTCGGTGAGAGAGGAATTCCTCTGTAGCCCGGCAGACACACACAGTAAAGAAGCTGTACACATGGCAGTGATGAGTGGTTCTACAGCAATTGAGTTTTGGGGTTGGGCTGGGCTGGAGGAAAGCTTCCATGGTGAGCCTCACCCGGGTCCTCGAGCCTTGCCGCGGTCAAACGAGGTCCTCTGACACATGCCTGTTTGTAAAGTGCAATTTATTTTTCCTGCTGAGGTCGGAACGTGGAAATATTGACAAAGCATAGACTCAAGGGCAGGCAGATACTCTCTGTCGGTATTAGATAGAACGTAGGGGGCCCACCCGCCTTGGGGCCCGCCCGCCTTGGGGGAAAACAACCCATGGTTACCTCGGTTGGTTACCTAATTTTTCAAACGTGATTTTCTTGTTGTTTGCTTGTTTTAGTCAATTACAAAACTACATTTAAGAAAAGCACAACATGTCTAAATATGACTTTTCATCTCTTTCTGCTCCCGAGCGTTCTCACTGCTTAGAAAAACTTAATATTGTAGGGCTTCCCTCATGCACCTTTTCATAATGGAGTGCTAGCTAGCTACCAACTAAAACCTTAAGCTAGCCAAGACCAACAATACAAAACAGACTATACAGCTACTAGTAGTGACTAAAGTCACAAAAAGACTATACGAAACAAGTTAAATGTCTAACCTGTGATTAAATGTTTTGCACACACATAGCTATGAGAAGTCGACTTGGGTACCGGATCCCCACATTTCCCACGTGGAATAAGCCTGAAGCCACAGGGCTCTTCTCGCAGGCTCTATTTCCTACATGAACCGTAGGTCTGGATTAACAAAAAATAGACAGAGGTTGGATCTTTTACAACGGGGGTCAATGTTAAAGAATGTTTGTTTCCCAATTTGTGGGCGTTTTCCGGGGGAATTCCTTATTATGATATGAATATTGACTCGGAATATACATGGAGTAAAGTATAGGGGTGATGGTAAGGATGAGGACATTAATATTACAACATGAAGGATAATTGTCTAGGAATTCTTATTGCACCCACCTATATCATTTTTGCACACGGATTACATTTGCACATCCCACCCCCAAATCACTCCACAAGGCAGAAAAACAGACCAAAAGCAGAATAGGGTTGCGGATACTGGACTGCCAGAGAGAGGGAAGAAAGGGGGGGGGGCACGTAGGCTTGTTAGTGAAAGAGTGGGACTTATTTGTGCTGACGGCACGGGGCTGCAGCCAGCTGATCTCAGCATATGAGTACCCCCCCCCCACCACAACACAATGACTAGACATGCAGGCAGCAGTTCAACATGGGTCACCTGTTTTTGACTTAGCTAGCCTCGCCAGCCCCCCACTGCCCGTTTGTGCTGCTTGCCCCAAAGCAGATACATGTTTAACAAAATAGACCTTTGCGTGTGTTAGTGTTGGTGGTCATAGGTGGATAGTCAAATGTTTTTCTACATCCTGTAAACAGTCTTTCTACATACCACTGTTTAGAATGTTTGTACTCAAAAGGCGATGACATAGCCTGGTTAAACCAGACTGAACGTGACGCTCGTTGTTGGCCCACATGAGTTTAACATTCAGTACAGTTAGTACACTGGAGTGCATTGTGTGGTGTTGAATTATTGTGGATAGACCGCCCACACACACACACACACACACACACACACACACACACACACACACACACACACACACACACACACACGTGTGCTCGTGCCTATACACACACACACACTCTAAGTGGGTGGCAGAGGCACTCAGCGAGTGTGAGTGTAACCGCACTGTAAACACCTTTGAGACAGATAACTTTTCCACAGGCCATGTCTCAGAGCTCGTGCACCACTCTCTCCATGACTAAGACTAAGTGAATGAAGGAGGGGGAGGGAGAAAGGGAGAGGGGAGGGGGAGGGAGGAAAGAGATGGTAATAGAGAGAGATAGAGAGAGAAAAGAGAAAGAGGAATGAGAGATGAGAGATGGAGAGAGGGACAGAGAGAGAGAGAGAGAGAGATAGAGAGAAAGGAATTAGAGGGAGACGGAGAGAGAGAAAAGAGAAAAGAGGAGAGAAATAAGGAGAGAGAAGAGAAGGAAAGAGAGAGAAAAATAGACTGTATTCACCACTGCGGTCCCAGCACACGAAGCAGCGGGTTGGAGGGAGTTTCTCTGTGGTGGTTGCTAAGGACAACAGAAGAGTGTGTGTATACAGTACACTGTAGCTGTGTATCAGTGGTGGTAGAATGGAACGGTCTGAAAGGGGAGGTCTGAAATCAGTGAAAAACCATATGCAGACACACACACACACACACACACACATTACCCCCACCATCCTACATGCACAGACACACCACACCCTGCCTTGACTGACACCAAGCAGCACAAGATAAAGATTGCAGCCCATGTGATGATGAAACACAAATCATAGACTACTCCCAACACAACAGGACACATTTAACCCTGGCACAGAGTGTTTTGCAATGCCTGCCATTTGTAATTGATGGGCAAAGTTCAAATCTAATATGGCAATGTTACTGTATGTATTGGGCAAGTTTTTGTGCACGAGCTCACATGCGCACACACACACACACACAGGCATACATACCCCCCCCCACCACCTTCCTGCCTTTCTGTCTATTGGTCTCTCCCTCGTCGGCTTCTGTCTCGCTCGGTCTCCCCCTCGTCGGCCTGAGAGAACAATGTCCTTTTAAAATCAGGAGGGGTGAGGATATCAGTCACGCCAAGGTGAATGCCTGGCTTCCTGTCACACTCCGGTTGTAGCCCTAATGGCACCCTATTCCCTTTAAAGTGCACTACCTTCGACCAGTCAAAAGTAGTGCACTTCATAGGGAATAGGGTGCTATTTGGGACGCAGTTCACTCTTTTTTCCATGTACACACTTTCCTCCGTTACACCCCCCATTTTGGCTCCTCAAGAAGCCTTATATAAGTGCCTTGACCTCTGAACTTCCGTTCTTTGAAGTTGCATACTGACAGATTGGAGGTCTCCCGAGCTAGGCCGGGCAGAGGTATTCACTGTAGGGAGGCAGATTAAAGTCAAGAAAGGGCACATATGTCTAGTTTTTACCATCCAATATCTAAAACTCAATAGCTTAATCATATTTTGTATTCGGAGGGTTATTTTCACACAAGGTGGGTGGGGGAGAGGGATTTAGGCAGGTATGCTGTGGAACTTGCATCACAGGAGGCTGCTGAGGGGAGGACGGCTCATAATAATGGCCGGAAAGGAGCAAATGGAGTGGCATCAAACCCCAGGAAACCCGGTGTTTGATGCATTTGTTACCCCTCCACTTCTTCCGCTCCAGTCATTGCCACGAGCCCGTCCTCCCCAATTAAGGTGCCACCAACCTCCTGTGCACGTACGTGCCTGGTGGTCTCAAGCCGATTTGATCAGTACGGTAGGAGTAAATGGGATT
Source organism: Oncorhynchus keta (assembly GCF_023373465.1). NCBI lineage: Eukaryota > Metazoa > Chordata > Actinopteri > Salmoniformes > Salmonidae > Oncorhynchus > Oncorhynchus keta. The sequence continues at coordinate 7,035,254 of NC_068423.1, forward strand.
TGAAATAAGAAAAGTTTAAGGAAGTCGAGTCCTTACATAGACCTGCAATGAAAAAGGCTGTTGTAACAGACTGTAAAAGCCTGCGCTAAGAGCCCATTAGCCTTATATTTTATGAAAGGTGTCCCCGGGGTGGAACAAATACGAACAAATCTGATTGGTTTGGTTAGTGACTTGACTGCTAGGCTTGTGGAATATACCTTTTATACCGTCTACCAGGGTATTTCGAAATACCAACGGTATAATTTTCTATACTGACAACAGAGACCAACAACAGAGACATTACAGCAGAGGCATTTGCAGCAGAGGCATTGCAGCAGAGGCATTGCAGCAGAGACATTGCAGCAGAGGCATTACAGCAGAGGCATTACAGCAGAGACATTGCAGCAGAGACATTGCAGCAGAGGCATTACAGCAGAGACATTGCAGCAGAGGCATTGCAGCAGAGACATTGCAGCAGAGACATTGCAGCAGAGCCATTGCAGCAGAGGCATTACAGCAGAGACATTGCAGCAGAGGCATTACAGCAGAGACATTGCAGCAGAGGCATTACAGCAGAGACATTACAGCAGAGACATTACAGCAGAGACATTGCAGCAGAGACATTGCAGCAGAGACATTGCAGCAGAGACATTGCAGCAGAGACATTGCAGCAGAGACATTGCAGCAGAGACATTGCAGCAGAGACATTGCAGCAGAGGCATTGCAGCAGAGGCATTACAGCAGAGACATTGCAGCAGAGGCATTACAGCAGAGACATTGCAGCAGAGACATTGCAGCAGAGGCATTACAGCAGAGACATTACAGCAGAGGCATTCAATCCCCTCCTGCATCAAGATCCCTGTTGCCTAAATTGTTTTGTGTGTAAAAAAAAGTGGTCATAAAATGTTTGCCCCTAGTGTGCACATTCGGTAATAACTCATACGGTCTGGTACAGAAACGGTATGACGGTATGAAAATCGAGATACCGCCCAACCCTATTTGCTGCTCGTTAAACCACGCCCCTTGACCTTTTCACCAAAACCAATTGGAATCGTTCTGCGCTACAGAACAACTTTGATAACATACAAGGCTAGGAAATTGTTTCAAGAAAACCCATGTTATGCTTGTGATATAAATCAATGTAAGACTCTCTTTCTGGCAAAATCCCAAATGGCACCATATTCCCTTTTACAGTGCACTACTTTTGACCAAAGCCCTATGAGCCCTGGTCATAAGTAATGCACTACATGGGGAATAGGGTGCCATTTGGAACGCAACCCCTGTGTACTACTAAGGAAATAAGGGTTCATCAGTCAAGGTTGCGTTTACCCTCGACACCAATAGAACACAATGCATGACCAAAAGTATGATCCCAGTCACAGAACAATGAAACACAATAGGGAGTTCTCCTCTCCCACCTGCTTTGACGCTCCAGTTGTTTTTTCCCCAATATCAATGCAAGCACATGGTTTTCCAGACAGCCGTAAAAGCATCATCACCTTTGTGCTTATCAAAATAGCCAGCGGTGTCTCCCTCGTTTAACTCAGCCAAAAGGTATTTCTCCCCCCCCTCCCCCCCACTCCCTCCGAGCCCTTTTGTTAATGCCTTTTACTGTTCCTGTTTTCCTAATGGTGGGGGTTGGGGGAGACAATGCACAATATTAGCTGGAGACCCATATGGCAGTGTAAGCGAGTGACTCAGTGAGATTGCCGTGATGGAAAAAAAAAAGAAGAAAATGTCTTTTCCATTAACAAGCCGGAGCATTGTACACGGGGTTTGGCAGAACGCAGGAACACACGCACACGGGAAAAGAGCGAGGGGTTTGCGAGCCTGGAATGCGAGGAACAGGAAGAGGGAGAGGCAGGCCAGGACGATGAGAAGGGACGGGTGGGAAAGGGGAATGGGTGGAATGGAAGAACTGACAACAAAGACTTGAAACGTGCCTCTGCTGTTCAGAAACACTCGTTGAGGCAGGTCAAGATATCAGGTGTTTTTGAGAAGCAGCTATCTGGTAGTTTAGATCATGAAAACAATGGCCTCCTCCACTATTTTACCTTTATTTAAGTAGGCAAATTTGTTCAGAACAATAGATTTTTACCTGGTCAGCTCTGGGATTCAATCTAGCAACCTTTCGGTTACTGGCACAATGCTCTGACCACTAGGCTACCTGCCACCCCTAGGTTAGATTAACTGATGACTTTCTATCCATCCTCGTGTCAATAAGGCATTAACAGCAGTGGAGCCTGTCCTTTGTACACGTGAACGAATTAAACATTTGTTAAAGAGCATACTTCCACGTTTTAAAGAGCATACTTCCACGTTTTAAAAGAGCATACTTCCACGTTTTAAAGAGCATACTTCCACGTTTTAAAGAGCATACTTCCACGTTTTAAAGAGCATACTTCCACGTTTTAAAGAGCATACTTCCACGTTTTAAAGAGCATACTTCCACGTTTTAAAGAGCATACTTCCACGTTTTAAAGAGCATACTTCCACGTTTTAAAGAGCATACTTCCACGTTTTAAAGAGCATACTTCCACGTTTTAAAAGAGCATACTTCCACGTTTTAAAAGAGCATACTTCCACGTTTTAAAAGAGCATACTTCCACGTTTTAAAAGAGCATACTTCCACGTTTTAAAGAGTGTACATCATTCCTCATTGGAAACCCCCCCCCCCGAAAACATTTGGTCTGCACATGGGAGTTACACACAGACGTTTCGGTTGAAAGCTGTCTTCAGTGTCTAGGTTCCCCAGTTCCAGACAGGTGATGTGATGCAGTGAGCCTTGGTGAGGAGACGGCGTCCGACTCTGAACGTGTGGCAGCCTGCAGGTAGCTCAGAGGCCTTGAAATCACCATGTTCCTGACAGGAAAAGCCTGGAGGCCTCTCCACCCCTTCAAGTGTGCACGTGTGTGTGCACAAACATTTACAAGTGTGTGTGTGTAATAATACAAATGCGTGTGTGTACATTAAGAAAGTGTGTGTGTGTGTGTGTGTGTGTGCAGTGCAAAGGAGGCAAGGAACATGACTCACCAGCATCAGGAGTACAAGCGTTAAACAATAGAGTAATTAAGGTAGACTGATTGCTTCTGGCAAGGCTGGGATCCAATACAAAGCTTGGATGCTGAAGGTTACTTTTTTTTCATGCCAACGGGAGACACGACAGTGGAAAATGTAATGGTTTTGTAGTGGAGTGGAAATATGGAAACGGGGGGGTATTGTTGGGAGAGGAGAGGTGTTCGGGATCTCAGGCTTTATCACACCCACTGCACCAGGGTTTCACACACACACACACACACACACACGCACACACACACACACACACACTTTGTCTGTTTCACACGCACACACGCTCACAAACACACACATGCGCACACACAAGTGTTGTTTTACCGGTACAAACCCAGGGCAAGGGTTCCCATGTGGGATTCTCATGTCAGACTATTTTAAGACGTACCTCATCAGAAACGAATGCAAGACCCAAGTCCAAACAAGTATTACTGTTGCTTTGAAGTTCAAAGTTAAAGTTCCTCATGAATGTAGTCAAAGAAAGGCTAGTGTTTGCAATAGACATGTGTAACTTCAGATACCCATGCCCTGAATAATTGGACTATTATTGTCAATAATATATGTGTGTGTGTGTGGGGGGGGGGGCTTATTTATTGATCTAAGAAAACATATTTATTGGTCCAAAAACATATTCTCTGACATACAGAGCATGTCTATCATCTGCTTTAACAGCGTCATGTCTCCTCTTATCTGCAGGACGAGGTGAAGATTCCCTCTAAACTGACCGTGTCAAAGTCCATGAAGCTCTCAGAGCTTGTGGAGGGAGGACGAGGCAGCGTGCTGGACCTGAAAGAAGGAGCCGAGGAGAACGGAGAGGAGGGAGAAGAGAAGCCTCACTTGGACCTCTCCTCTGACGAGGAGGAGCTGGAGATCGAGGATGTCATCGAGGAGTCGCGCGCCGAGCGCATCAAGCGTAGCAGCCTCCAGCGCGTACAAAACATCAAAAGTGCCTTCTCAAAGGAGAAGATGGGCTTGACCAAGGAGAAGATGACCAAGACCAGGGAAAAGATGGGCTTGACCAAGGAGAAGATGACCTTGACCAAGGAGAAGATGGGCTTCAACAGGCAGAAAACTAATAAGGAGAACGTGGAGAAAATCCCGAAGCCAAACGCCAAAGAGAATTTCGACAAGACCAAACAAAACGCCAAAGAGAACTTCGACAAGACAAAAAAAAACGCCAAAGAGAACTTCGACAAGACCAAGCAGAAGACCAAGGAGAACCTGGAGAAGACGCGCCACAACATCGAGAAGAAGATGGGCAAGCTGGGCACGCGCATGAGTGTCAACCCGGAGCAGAAGGAGAAGATGAAGGTGTCGCGGCAGAAGGTAATGAAATCCTTTACCCCCGACCACACCGTCTACGCCCGCGACAAGACCGCCATCTACAAGGTGCCTCCCTTCACCTTCCACGTCAAGAAGTTCCGCGAGGGGGCCATGGAGCCCGTGGAAGTCCAGGGGACGGAGATGGTGGAGGTATCCCAGGACCTGAACCCTTTTCAGGGACTGGAGGATGACTGCCACGAGGGGCGTGTGGATCTGGACGTGGACATGGATATGATGAATGGAGAAGGAGAGGAGGAAGGGATGGAGGATGAAGAGGAAGAGGAAGAGGACGAGGAGGACAGCCATTCCCTGCAGGAGATGCACGAGGACTCGGAGCATGTGCTGGTGGAGCGGGATAGGGACAGCGACTAGGTGAGGAAGTGGAGGAAGAGGAGGAAGAGGTGGAAGGTGAACGAGACAACTTGCCTAATACCAAAACTGCCCACTAGAACCAAACCCCCTGAGTGCCTTGTATAGATCTAAAAAGGACTGGATAGGTAGAAGCAATGCGGTAATAGCTACCTGTTGTCTTCTGCTGTATTTCTTGCACCTGTCCAATCCACTCTACAAAAGTGTCTAAGGGGGAGGGGCTAGGGATTGATTTTGGGATTGGGTGCTGGAGAGGCCATGAAGAGAAGAAGAAAAGGAAGAAGAATGAGACAACAAACAACAACATGGGGTTGGACGAGAAAGAAAGGGAGAGAATGGGGTGGTAAGGAACACAGCATAAAGTTTCTATGCCGTGAACAAATTATTACTCAGAAGGGGTGTGGCCATATCCCTTGGGAGCGAACAGTATAATATTCCATCAACTTCCAGAATCAAGTTGAAATGCTAACGTCACTCACAAAAGCTGTGAATGGAAGTTAGTAAAGTGCTAATTTAGTTGCCACCTGTATGTTAGATATTTCAGTAACTCTTTAGTAACAGTCAAAAAAAAAAAAGGAGAAGCCTTAAATGATGGGAAAGTGTGGCCACTTCGGTTTTGAAATGATTTGTTCCTTGAAAGGTCATCAAGCGTAAAAAGCACAAAAATGAAAAATCTTCATAAAACGGCATCGGGTTAAAGTAAATAAATCCACAAATACGAATATAATTATTTTAAATATCTTAAATGACCACGTTTCCCTGAATTTGATTATATAATCTTGAAGCCCAGTAAAAAACAGTATGGGACTGGATCCAGGAAGTAAGGATCCAGGAAGTAAAGCCAAATAGGTAGTCACTTTCCCATTGTATGAGTGATTATAAAATGTCAAAGCACTGCATTAATATATTCATAAATGCTTACATCAGTTTACCAATCTACAAACAACCAAAGTTTGACGCAAAGTTTACAGTGACATACCATTTTTGACAGAATAATTAATGATTATGTAGTGCTTTTGGAAATTTTATTAATATGTATTTTGAAGACTTGATTTAGGCCCCCGATACGATGAAAGTATCACTTCATTCTTAATATTATTACCCCCCCCCCCTCCTCCCCCCACACACACTTTATGGTGAATATGACCAGTTCATGTAATTTAGGTGTATTTTCTTGATAAAGATGGCATCTTATACCGTCACCTTTTTGTTGTTTGTGAAGAAAGAGTCTAACAAAAGGGGTCTGCGCTCAAATGAAGGACCCTGACATCTGCAAGAAACACAAAAAGGTTGTGAGACGTTTATGGAAAGTCACTCGTGCTGTAGGTAGACTACACACACATGTATTCATTCACTGCCTGAGTTTTAGATAAGAAAGGACATTCTGGTGAAATCTCAAGTCATTAAAAGCTCTTTTTTTTTACGTGACAACAAAGATAAGGAGCAATTTTATACGATTTCTTCACAATCCTGGTGGAAAAATGTAAATCCTGCCACTTGTGTGCTATATAAACCCTGTACAATAGCAATAATTTGTTTTATCAATGTTTTATCAAAGTTTCTTATATGTTGAGTTGACGGTAGACTAACCAGCCACTTACAGACTCATTTTCCCAACACTTTTTGAACGTCTACTCTCTTTAAAAGTGTTTTGATGAAGTCCACCACCTAGTGGCAATGTATGGTATTAAACCTAGGGACATTTACAGAGCAGCAGTGCTGACACCAGCATCTCCTTACGAAAGCCGCCCATCAACTAGTACTTTTTCACTGATGTAGGAGCAACCCTTAAATCCCAATGGGCTGATACCAGGCACTTGTTTTCCCTAACATTTTTAACCTGGCTGATGCAAGTCAACTGTGCTTTGATTCTCTTGTTGCGTTTAGAATCAGTGTTTTTAATGTCCAATTCAAACCTTTTTTAGTTTTATTGAAACGTTCAATTGTTTTGTGAAGAGATAATATAAGGCTGGGGTTCAATCTAATCCTGACCTAATATGTGCATGCTCACAGACTCACAGTCACTGGTTATTCCAACAGCACATAAATGCACCATCACCGTTGTTAATGATCTCATACAGACGAGTTCTCTATTTTACTTTAAAAACGTACATTTCAAACTAAATAGATAAATTGTTGGATTAATTGATCGAAGGTGAGGTGAAACATACTTTTCCTCCAAACTGTAACAAAAGGGGAGACAGTACTCCAGTATCATTGATGTCCTGGGTCTTGTTCATTGTGGCATAGAACAGAAAACATTTTCAAACGGAACAGGGAAATGAACGTTTCTTATTGGACAAGGTAGTCCCTACCTGAAAAGTCCATTTTCTTTCGCTTGGTGCTTAATGAACACGGCCCAGTTTCCAAACCCAGATCTGAATAATCCTGTTTTTCTCCTACCATTCATTTCCGTGTATGTAAGTGTATATAATGTCAATCACTGCCATAGCAGTGCAACTGCCTTTATTGCAAAACCAGTGAACCTTCATTTGCTTCCGCTGTCTCCAAACCCTCTGTGAAAATACTTACATTAAGCAACAAACAGCCATGAATGACATTTTATACTTACTTTGTACACAAAGCTTAAATAACATTCAGCAACTATGATTTTTTTTAAACAGTGCCTTTCCGGCTTTTAATAAGAGACATTTTAAATCAACTGTGGGGGGGTGCCCCCAAAACTAAAGTCTATGTTTAACCCCCCCATCTCTTTTTCATGTTGGTTAAATAATGCATATGAAATCTGTACCATGTAATGACTCATTCCCTAACCACTAATACTTTAATAAAAGCTAATTTGATTCACAATTGCTGTATGTCCTCATTGAAAACACTGGGATGATGATCCTAAATGAAAAACAAGCGGTAGTGTATCCTTGCAAGTACAATTTATTTTACTTTTGATTAAGTTGTTGCATGTGGTACAAGTAACATTGTGAATATTATTCAGCAAACATAAACCACAGAGGTGTATGTGGTGCACAAGTCTCACTATCTTCCATACCAAGTTTTCCAAATACACACTTTTCAGTTATAGTGCAAAATATAGCGCAACAACTAAGTCAAAATACTTTAATGATCAACTACAAATTACTTCTCCCCTTGAACTGTTCAGCGGTGTTCCGCTCCCGGACTGACTCAACTAAGCTCGATGATGATTGGTCCCTTTCATCTGTCAATCAAACTTCCCACCATTGACGTGTACACGTGTCTCATCATTACGCGTTCACCTTCATTCGAGAACCAAAGGCTCAGTCTGTTACACTCGGTTTTAATTACACCTCTGTATATGCAAATGAAGTACATTTATTATGCACTCTTAGAAAAAAAGGGTTCCAAAAGGGTTATTCGGGTGACCCCATAGGAGAACCCTTTGTGGTTCCAGGTAGGAGCCTTTTGAGTTGTGGAAACCTCTGTGGAAAGGTTCTTCAAAGGGTTCTCCTATGGGGACAGCCGAAGAACCCTTTTAGGTTCTATATAGCACCTTTTCTTCTATGAGTACTGTACTCTATGATATCTGCAATCCCAAATCAATCTCTAAAGCTCACAACAATGGTACCAGCAGACTACAGCTTTATCACTGAGTAGGTGTCAGTATCTCCACAGAGGTTCCAACACAAACAAAGAATCCAGGATAGAAGGACTTAGTGAATGTGGTCTGGAGGAGGGTCATTGTGTCAGAGATGCTGTAGAAGGACAGTGTTCCTGCCACGTGGTCCAGGTACACCCCTATTCTGGAGGAGCAAGGGACAGGGATATCAGTCCTGTTATTACTGTGGATGAAACAGCGGCTGAATGAAGAGCTGTATAACCTCCAGGATCGATCATTACCTCCCAAAGCACACACTCATTACTATCTTCTTTTGTGCTGATCCGTTTATATACGAGACAGCTACATGAACCCCTTCCCCGCTCCACTCTACCTTCCAGTAGCAAGTTCCAGAGAGACAGTCCCTACACAGCACCTGTTGGTAGGAGGGATATCCGTCTGGATGGTTCGGACAGGACTGGGCCTAATCTCTCCTGGCAACATTACTGTTCTCCATCGAACAGACACAGGCTAGTGTGTGCTGTATTGGGATCCAATGTCAGCTGGCAAGAGTCTAAGAAGATGAAAAAAAAAGTGAGTGACAATGTTTGCGTACGTGTAGTCATTCATACGCGTGTGTACGCACATGTATGCACGCCTGTTTATGTTTTTGTGTGTGTGCATGCATGTCTCCGCTTGTATGTATGCTTTTATGTGTGTGTGTATGTGTCATGCACTTCTGTTTGTTTGTTTGATAATGTTTGTTATATTTATTCCAAATACTCCAAACCGATCTGTTTGTGTTTGCCTGTTTACTCACATTTTGTTTTAACTCCTCTCTGGTCTTGGGCTCAGCAAGGTGTTCAATCTAAAATGTAGTCACTATGGAGAAGGACAGACTCAGTTCACAAGGCAACCTACTCCATTTCATAAACAGACTCATTTTCCCAACACTTTTTGAACATCTCTTTAAAAGTGACGCGAGCCTACCAGACGGACTAAATGAGTTTTATGCTCACTTCAAGGTAAGCAACACTGAAGTATCCATGAAAGTACCAGCTGTTCAGGACGACTGTGTGATCACTCTCCCCGTAGCAGATGTGAGCAAGACCTTTAAACAGGTCAACACTCAAGGCTGCGGGGCCAGACGCATAACCAGGATGTGTACTCAGAGCATGTGTGGACCAACTGGCAAGTGTCTTCACTGACATTTCCAGCTTCTCCCTGACTGAGTCTGTAATACCTACATGTTTCAAGCAGCGCACCATAGTCCATGTGCCCAGGAAAGGGAAGTTAACCTGCCTAAATGTCTACCGCTCTGTAGCATTCACGTCGGTAGCCATGAAGTGCTTTGAAAGGTTGGTCATGGCTCACATCAACACCATCATCACGGAAACCCTAGACTCACTCCCATACCGCCCCTACAGATCCACAGATGCTCCAATCTCAATCGCACTTCAGACTGCCATTTCCCACCTAGACAAAAGGAACACCTATGTGAGAATGCTGTCCACGGACTACAGCTTAGCGTTCAACACAATAGTGTCTTCAAAGCTCATTACTAAGCTAAGGACCCTGGGAGTAAACATCTCCCTCTGCAACTGGATCCTGGACTTCCTGATGGGCTGCCCCTAGGTGGTGAGGGAAGGCAAAAACACATCTGCCACGCTGATCCTCAACACGAGGGCCCCTCAGGGGTGCGTGCTTAGACCTCTCATGTACTCCCTGTTCACCCACGACTGTGTGGCCAAGCACGATTCCAACACTATACTTACGTTTGCTGATGACACAACAGTGGTAGGCCTGATCACCGACAACAATGAGACAGCCTATAGGGAGGAGGTCAGAGACCTGGCAGTATGCTGCCAGGACAACAACCTCTATCTCAATGTGAGCAAGACAAAGGAGAGGATTGTGGACTACAGGAAAAAGAGGACAGAGTTTCTTGGTGTCCACATCACCAACAAACTAACATGGACCAAGCCCACCAAGACAGTAGTAAAGAGGGCATGACAAAACCTATTCCCCTTCAGGACACTGAAAGGATTTGCCATGGGTCCTCAGCTCCTCTAAAGATTCTACAGCTGCACCATCGAGAGCATCCTAACCAGTTGCATCACTGCCTAGTATGGCAAATGCTCGGCATCCGACCACAAGGCGCTACAGAGAGTAGTGCGTATGGCCTAGCACATCATTGGGGCCAAGCTTCCTGCCATCCAGGACCTATATACTAAGAAGAGGAAAGGCCCAAAAATTGGTCAGACTCCAGTCACCCAAGTCATATACTTGACTCTCTGCTACCGCATGGCAAGTGGTACCGGAGCTTCAAGTCTAGGACAATACATTGCAATGTCCGTACTGTGAGATGCCTAAGGCAGCGCTACAGGGAGACAGGACAGACGGCTGATCGTCCTCACAGTGGCATACCATGTGTAACAACACCTGTATAGGATCGGTACATCCAAACATCACACCTGCGGGACAGGTACAGGATGGCAACAACAACTGCACGAGTTACACCAGGAACGCACCTTACCTGTTTCTCAGTCCTTTCTGCTGTAGCTGTATCTGTCTCATGGCTTTTATGTTCATGCATTAAAAACCTCCAGTAGTTGTGTGGAGGCTTTGACTAGCTTGTGCTTCTTTAATGGAGCTACTTCATTGTAAGGCTGGAGGTGAGTCTCACATTAAGAGACCAGGCAGGACATCACAGCTTTTAGTTTTCTCCCAGCTCTCCAAATCTCCAGGTCCAGCAAAGGACAGAGAAGGGGGAGCAGCTTGGACTCCTGTCTTCTGTTTCTGGTGACCTCAGAAAACGTAATGTTTCTCTTTAGAACAGGCCTTGGGATAAAGGTCTGCACTGGGGGCAGCCCTTAACACAGCCAATACAGTAGCTGTGTCCACAGGGAGTAGTCACTGGATCCTTCAGTAGACCCAGACAGCTCGGACAACTGATTGAGTCCATGGCCTCTGCCATTTTGATGCACGCACTAACAAACATAGCAAGAGAACCAGAGATAAGTTTAGTTTTCAGAGGAGTAGGAGGGAGTGGCTTATATTCTGTTGTCGGTGGCTTCCTGGTTCTGTGTGAACTCAAGATGTCAGCAGAGGGCAAGGCCAGCAGAGGGCATGATTGGTCTGTCACAGCCAGAGAATAATTGTATCCTTACAATTGTGCATCAGTGGAACAACAAGAGGCACTGTAGAGTAAGGTAACACAGGAGACACATTTCTATGAAAAAGCTGCATTCTTTATAAGGTCATGTTCAACGATACAGACATCATATCGACATGTTCTTTATGAATACCAATTTACATTATTGCAATGGATGGAAAATTAAGCTACCCATGTAGTCCACTGGATGACACTTAAATACAACTTTAAAATGACGTAATATTGCTTAGGCTACAATATTCCAGCTCAAGCAGTTTGAACAAAGGACACAAAACTGAGTTAGCAGGGGCTTAAAACTACAGCGGTGATACATCTTCGATAGTCCCCTCCTGTGAGAACACTTACCAGCTTCCTCAGGAATGAATTAAGTCCTCATACTACACATTATCAGGCTAAAGCATCAGGACATGATTCCCACTTGTTAAAGAGGAGCTCCTGTACTTCAGACTCCCATAAACAGTGTGCTTGGTGGCATCTGGAGATTGTTCAAAAGAGTGAAACGTTTCAGAACTTTGCAGATCGAAATGCACCGTATAGAGTGGGCATGATTTCTTATTCTCTATGACAAAGAGGACTGCCTATCTATGTGATATACAGTACCTGCCAAAAGTTTGGACTCACCTACTCATTCAGGGGTTTTTCTTTATTTTTTACTATCTTCTACATTGTAGAATAATAGTGAAGACATCAAACTATGAAATAACACAAATGCAATCATGTAGTAGCCAAATATATTTTATATTTTATATTTCAGATTCTTCAAAGTAGCTACAGTACCTTTTGCCTTGATGACAGCTTGACACACTCTTGGCATTATCTCAAACAGCTTCATGAGGTAGTCACCTGGAATGCATTTCAATTAACAGGTGTACCTTGTTAAAAGTTCATTTGTGGAATTTCTTTCCTTCTTAATGCATTTGAGCCAATCAATTGTATGACATGGTAGTGGTGGTATACAGAAGACAGACATATTTGGTAAAAGACCAAGTCCATATTATGGCAAGAACAGCTCAAATAAGTGAAGAGAAACAACAGTCCATCATTACTTTAAGACATGATGGTCAGTCAATTACGGAACATTTCAAGAACTTTAAAAGTTTATTGAAGTGCAGTCGTAAAAACCATCAAGCGGTCCTCTCAAGAGGTCCGACACAGGAAAGGAAGACCCAGAGTAACCTCTGCTACAGAGGAAAAGTTCATTAGAGTTACCAGCCTCAGAAATTGCAGCCCAAACAAATGCTTCACAGAGTTCAAGTAACAGACACATCTCAACATCAACTGTTCAGAGGAGACTGTGTGAATCAGTCCTTCACGGTAGAATTGCTGCAAAGAAACCACTACTAAAGGACACCAATAATAAGAAGAGACTTGCTTGGGCCAAGAAACGAGCAATGGACATTATTAGACCAGTGGAAATCTGTCCTTTGGTCTGATGAATCCAAATTTGAGATTTGTGGTTCCAACCGCCGTGTCTTTGTGAGACGCAGAGTAGGTGAACGGATGATCTCCGCATGTGTGGTTCCCACCGTGAAGCATTGAGGAGGAGGTGCGACACTGTCTGTGATTTATTTAGAATTCAAGGCACATTTAACCAGCATGGCTACCACAACCTTCTGCAGCGATACGCCATCCCATCTGGTTTGCGCTTAGTGGAACTATCATTTGTTTGTCAACAGAACAATAACCCAACACACCTCCAGTCTGTGTAAGGGCTATTTGACCAAGATGGAGAGTGATGGAGTGCTGCATCAGATGACCTGGCCTCCACAATCACCCGACCTCAACCCAATTGAGAAGGTTTGGGATGAGTTGGAACGCAGAGTTAAGGAAAAGCAGCCAACAAGTGCTCTGCATTTGTGGGAACTCTCAACCAGGTGAAGCTGGCTGAGAGAATGTCAAGAGTGTGCAAAGCTGTCATCAAGGCAAAGGGTGGCTACTTTGAAGTAGCCAATTTGTTAAACACGTTTTTGGTTGCTACATGAATCCATATGTTATTTCATAGTTTTGATGTCTTCACTATTATTCTACAATGTAGAAAATAGTAAAAAATTAAGAAAAACCATTGAATGAGTAGGTGTGTCCAAACTTTTGACTGGTACTGTACTTCTATGCTAAATGATAAATGTTCTGTGACATTGCACCCTTCTGAATAAGCCCCAGATGATGGGTGTTTTGTACGCAGGCCTCTCTCACTCTCTCTCTCCCTCACCCTTCTCTCTGTCTCTTTAGTCCTGTTTCCCTGAAGTAAAATATTCTCCATCAGGTTTGAGTGAGGGGCTGATTGCGGCTCTACTAATACTGCTTTTTACACAGGGAAGAAAGGGAGAAAGTGGAAAAATAAAGAGCACGAGAGAGAGTGACCCTTACCTCATCGATACCTTCTTATACCCATCAATGTTAACCTGACTTCAGATCTGCTTGAGCCAGCTCCTCTGAATATCTTGAAAGCATATAGAGATCTGGGACCAGCTACATTTTATGTATCTTTCTCTGTCAAATGCTGAGAGCAGGGTATACATAATTTATCCAGAGCGACTTGAAGTATAGTGAGTGCATACATTCTTTAGTACGTGTATGTGTTCCCTGCAAGAATTGAACACATGACCATGCCGTTGCCTGAGCCACACAGAATGACTAATAATGTGTTGTCTGATGGGTCTGTAGTTGCTGGGACTCGGGGTCTCACATTGGCATCGTGCATCATGTTCCCAGACCAAAGCCAGGATTCAAATCGTTTAGGTAGATCCGCGTTATAGCGAATTGACATTTGAAAGTCCTTTCCGTTTGAGCTGACATACAGTATGCAGCATTTACCGTGAATGCGGTGGATACCGGCTGCAACCTAGCAAACCAAACCTGTTTCATTTAGGTTGGCCAACATCAACAAGGCTTTAGAAAACAGAAGTACAGACAGACAGAGACAGAGACAGAGAGAGAGAGAGAGAGAGAGAGAGAGAGAGAGAGAGAGAGAGAGAGAGAGAGAGAGACGGCCAGTGGAGGGTCTACCTAGCTAGGTTTGCTCTTTTGGGATTTAATACCGGGTTTCAATGAAAGTGTTAGTTGAAAAGTACCTTAGCTGAAAGCACAACACAAATAAAACAGTATCCTTGACAGAAGGTGCGGGACTAATACTGGACAAGGGAAATCTGACAGTGTAGGCCTACTCCCAGAGTGAAACTGTTTGGAAAATCCTAAAGCGAGGGGACATCGGCAACAGACACTATACGTGACATAAATATAGGCCTTCTTCTCTATCATCATCTAATAAATAGCACAAAACAAATACAACTTGATCGTTCATCGCTATGGCTTCACAGATGGTCCTCCAGACCACGTTGGAGCATGCAGTCGACAGTCGTGAGAGAGCCAACGGGAGAGAGGGGCAACAATTTTGTTGGCTGAAACGCCACGGCCATCTCTGGTTCTCCAGTGTGTAGCACCGTAGCCAGTAAGCGGTTTTGCATGTTGGACTTGGTGGCACACTGCTCTGCTCTCATTGGCTGCATAGAAACGTTTTAGGCCCTGTACAAAATCAACCCTTAACCTCTGTGCACTTGTGAAGATCTGAAAAGGATTTGATGGGTTTCAGCGATAGGGTGAACATTCAAATTAGCCTATTAGAAGTCAAAGTGGAGCTCCAACCATATTGCTTACATACAGTAAATATCTAATCATTTTATACAGCATAAAATGATATACTGTACTGTACACAACTGCCAAGGTGTAAGGGTAAAGGGTTGTTTCTGGACAGGGCCTCAGAGTAGCTCCACTTAGGTCCTTATTTTTCATCTAGAAAGGCCGGGCTAGATCGTCTGCTCTACTAAAATGTAAATGTATGCCAATTTGATCCAAGCTAGTCCAAACTCGGCTAGTACGGCGAGAAGATGATGGGCGTGTGAGTGGCCCTCAGGGGCCCCGGGGCGGGCCTGAAGAGCGCGGGGCTGAGCAGGGGGGTCTGGATGAGGGGTGTGTGGCCTGGCCCCGGGGGGCACCGCAGGGTCAGAGAATTGGAGGCCATGGTGCAAAGGGTGGCCGGGTTCATGTGGCTGGCCAGGAAACCTGCCGACAGGGCCTTGGACAGCTGCTTCTGCAGGGCCAGTTTGGTCTGGAAGAGAGGAACCATAGGGTTTTTAGTATGAGTCTGCAGCAGCTATTCAACAAACTTACATGCAGGTCAGGTTCATTAGCGCACGCAACGAAAAAACGTTTTGAAACTATTTGCAATAGAAAACAAAAATGTGCATTTATTATTGGGCAAGTCATAGTAGTCCCAGGGCCAGGGTCAAATACCTCTTTGAGGTGTGCTTGATTTAGCATGGATTTGCACATCAACCTCGGCACAGGTATTTGAAGGTATTAGACATACACTACCCCTACTAAAAGTATGTGGACACCTGCTCGTCGAACATCTCATTCCAAAATCATGGGCATTAATATGGAGTCCCCCCTTTGCTGCTATAACAGCCTCCACTCTTCTGGCAATGCTTTCTACTAAATGTTGGAACATTGCTGCGGGGACTTGATTCCATTCAGCCACAAGAGCATTAGTGAGGTCGGGCACTGATGTTGGGCGATGAGACCTAGCTCGCAGTCGGCATCCAATTCATTTCAAAAGTGTTCAATGGGGTTGAGGTCAGGGTTCTGTGCAGGCCAGTCAAGTTATTCCAAACCGATCTCGACAAACCATTTCAGTATGGACTTCACTTTGTGCATAGGGCCATTGTCATGCTGAAATAGGAAAGGGCCTTCCCCAAACTGTTGCCACAAAGTTGGAAGCACAGAATCGTCTAGAATCTCATATGCTGTAGCGTTACCATTTCCCTTCACTGGAACTAAGGGGCCTAACCCGAAACATGGAAAACAGCCCCAGACCCTTATAGCTTCTCCACCAAACATCACAGTTGGCTCTATGCATTGGGGCAGGTAGCGTTCTCCTGGCATTCACAAAACCCAGATTCGTCCGTTGGACTGTCAGAAAGGTGAAGTGTGATTCATCGCTCCAGAGAACGCATTTCCACTGCTCCAGAGTCCAATGGCGGCGAGCTTTACATCACTCCAGCCGATGCTTGGCATTGCGCATGGTAATCTTAGGCTTGTGTGCTGCTGCTCGGACATAGAAACCCATTTAATGAAGCTCCCTGGCGAACAGTTCTTGTGCTGACGTTGCTTCCAGAGGCAGTTTGGAACTCGGTAGTGAATGTTGCAAGCACTTACTGTTGACAGGAGCAGCTCTAGCAGGGCAGACAAATGTGATGATCTGACTTGTCGGAAAGGTGGCATCCTATGACGGTGCCACGTTGAAAGTCACTGCCATTGTTTGTCTATGGAGATTGCGTGGCTGACCCTGGTCTGGTATTAAATCATTTCCTGATAGTTATGGATTTTCCATAACTCCCTCCATCCAGGACATACAGTTGTGCAAATTCAACTTCTCAAAGCAATATTTGGAAAACCCACTATCTGCAATTGATTGAATACCGGCCACCTCAAGCTCTGTTGGTACCAGCTGTGATGGAAACAGGAAGTTTCGGTACAGTTTTATAAATGTCGACAGATAATTTGTTCGTTCGACATGGTGGGATCTTTTTTTGTCGGTCAAATTATTTATGCGAGAAACAGCAGTGGAAAAGTCTTCATCGCCAAATATTTATATAATAACCTTCATATCGAAGTAAACTTGGGAGTCTTGCGATGATATGGTGTGTGGTCTTCCCGCTATGACTCAGGAGACGATGCAGTTTATTAGGCTACTGATGAAAAAAGTTCCGATGAACTTCACAGGGTGGTGAAAGTGCATGGTGATCTTGATGTTCCTTTCCAATAAATATCGAGGGTCTTATTCTGGTGACATGATGATCGATGCTTGCCTGACGTTTGACAAATACAAATATTCTTGCTCCGCACTGGCCAACCGCACTGTATCTGCCAGCTGTTGCCTAGAGCGGACGTGTCAAGACCAGAGTAGAGGCATAGTTGCTATTTAACGCAACCGTTTTTGTGACAACATAGTTGAAAATGCAACGGAAACACATTGAACTTACATTTTGTATTTGGAACATAAAAACTTAAGTGAAAAGTCAACTGTTGTGTGCATTACCTCATCACGCACTGATTGTTGGTGGAAGCCAGTTTGGTGGAAACACACCATTGTTGGTGGAAGCCAGTTTGGTGGAAACACACCATTGTTGGTGGAAGCCAGTTTGGTGGAAACACACCATTGTTGGTGGGAATATTTTCTTTATCTGTATTTTTGAATATTCCCATAATAATCTGTCGCCAAATGGATGGAAACCTAGCTATTGTTCGGCCAGAAAGTATGTTCACATGGTGTCCCATGTCAGAATCAGTCTAACAATGCTCTCTCTCTTCAAGCCCATAAAATTGTATCCAAAAAGTTATACTCTAGATCAGGCCTGTATGCATTCAGCTAACCACAACATTAACGTCAGAGTGAGGGTGAATGAAACATGAGAGTGAATATCCATCACCATCAATTTGTGTGAAGCCAGTGTGGATTGTTGGCAACCTCACGAACTGGCCTTAAATATCCCAGACAAGATTGTGACCATGGCCTGAGACACTGCCTCTACCCAGCAGCTGGCCAAACACAAATCCTGTGCAGCCCTCTGTCTTTGTCTGTCTGTGTGTCTGTCTGTGTGTCTGTGTGTCTGTGTGTGTGTGTGTGTGTGTGTGTGTGTGTGTGTGTGTGTGTGTGTGTGTGTGTGTGTGTGTGTGTGTGTGTGTGTGTGGTGTATGTGTGTATGTGTTGGTGTGCGAGCATGTACTTGTGTGTGTTGTGGTAATGTGACAATGTTTGTGTGTGTGTGAGGCTATGTTTACATGTGTGAGAGGCCTTCGTGTGCCTGCCAGTATATTTGGCCTCACCAACTTTCAAGCAGTTATTTTTGTAGTGAGTGAACTGTGAAAGAACGTGACCATGCCTATTCCCAAACATGGCCCTTTGTCAGCTATCCGACATAGCAGCAGCACGCTATAGTGCTCAGTTCATTAACCCCATAGATAGACAATGGGACAGAGACCGTTTGGGAATGTGAGTAAATGTGTGTTTGCCGTTTATGTGACCAGAGCCACCTAAGACAATTGCCCAATTCAAATTCAGGTTCTTACTCTTCCTAAGCGGGTAAAATGTGGCCCCTGACATTATTTCCTGCCTTTAAACTGGTTTTCTGGGTTAGAAGACTGGATATATCTCAAATACAACCAACTGGTCTCTGTTACATGCAGGTAAAGACATCTGATGTCATAGTTTGGTTATCTGGTAAAACATCCAGTCAACCAGATAAAGACATCTGTCTCTGGTTGCTAAAAATACATTCACAAAACGTCCTCATATAGGTCTTCACCTGAGGGCTGTAAGTGCTGAGGTGGCAGTGGCTGGCCAGTTTCCCTATGGCCGAGGTCACCCCCCCAAACGGGAAACCACTCCATCTCACGCTCTGCAGAGAGGACACAAGAACGGGGGAAAGGGGGTGACAAAATAAGAACGCTGGCTGTGTGGGAATGAATGGGCAGGACAGGAGCGGTAGTTGGTGTGATGTGTGTGTGTGTGTTGGACGGACACTCACCGCTAAAACAGGGTTTGGCTGGCTCTTAGTATAAGGGCTGAACTTCGGTTTCTGGGGCTTTCCTGACAACCGGTCTTTGTGTCTTCTGCTGCTCATGTGCTGAGGGACAAAAGCAAATGTTAGGTTTTATACTGAGTGAAACATCCCTTAAAAGCTACATTCTGGGATTCATTCGAAATACAATCGAAAATCCCACTTGTATTGGTCTACAGCTGAGGGATGGGGCTAGGGAAATGTAACCCCTCTCAAATTCATAGGCAGCTCCAAATGCAAGGACTGAGTGCATGGCATATATCTTTTGAGGCTGTACTACACACACTCAGAAACACTCACAAACACACACACACCTGTTTGAGCTGCGTCTCCGAGTTTACGGACACCTCGCACATCTCGCAGTGGAACGGTTGGCTAGCCAGGGCCACGCCCACCCTGGCCTTGCTGCTTATTGCCTGCTTGCTCCTGCATGTCGGCCTAGGCAATGACATTACCTTGCCTCGGCGTCGCGCCTGAGCACCCACCTGGCCCTCCAGCATCTGCTTGTGTTTGGAGCCTAGAAAGGCACAGACACATCACAGACACAACCACATAGCTATTGATTCACATAGCTATTGATCAGTAAAAAAAAATATTTAATCAGAATCATAGGTCAGCATTTAAATAGTATCTACTTATCACTCAATAGCAAATGCAGTGCAAGTAGCCATATAGACATATTGCAGTGCATACCGCTATAGTGGGCTTCTAGCTGGGATGAGGAGTTGACTGTGATTTTGCACATGGGACAGTGGAGGTGCTGCTTGGCAGGGGGGCTCTTTTTGCCCTGCCTGGTCTCCTCTTCTCCTCCTGGTGTCCCTGGGGACTCTCCCTGGCCCTCCAGTGACGGGTTGGAGTCTGGGGTCGGGCTGGGGCCCTCCATAGGGCTACCATCTGAGGTGAGCTCCGAGAGCTGGTAGACAGCAGGGGAGACGTGGGGGGAGAGGAGGGCCAAGGCGTCCAGGGAAGAGGTCTCTGAGACAGGCATAGGGGTGGGGGAGACTCCCTGGAGGGGGTCATCCAGCTTCGGTCTGGTGAGGGGCTGGTGAGACGAGAGCAGGCCTGGGGAGAGAGAGAGAAGTTGCTGTGTGAGAGTTATCGTACATGTGGTATTCACATACAAACAGGGATTGGGGTTAAATTGTCTTCCGACAGGTGGCTTCAGTCTTACACAGCATTAGTCCCTCACCTGACTTAAGACAATGGGGTTAGGGCTACATGGGGGGAGAAAGGCCAGCATTAACTTGGCAATTATATCAGGCAGCGTAAGACAGTGGATTCAGGTGAGAGCTGGATTCAATTAAAAACACTGGCAGATGTAGATTCTGTTTACTGAGAGCATTGCTCAACACTGGTATTTTTTATTTAACCTTTATTTAACCAGGTAGGCTAGTTGAGAACAAGTTCTCATTTGCAACTGCGACCTGGCCAAGACAAAGCAAAGCAGTTCGACACATACAACAACACAGAGTTACACATCGAATAAACAAACATACAATCAATAATACAGTATACAAATCTATTTACAGCAATGAATATGCCATGGTGGCGAAGTAATTACAATATAGCAATTAAACACTGGAATGGTAGAATGTGCAGAAGATGAATGTGCAAGATACTGGGGTGCAAAGGAGCAAGATAAAGAAATAAATACAGTAGGGGAATGAGGTAGATTGGATGGGCTATTTACAGATGAGCTATGTACAGGTGCAGTGATCTGTGAGCTGCTCTGACAGCTGGTGCTCAAAGCTAGTGAAGGAGGTAAGAGTCTCCAGCTTTAGTGATTTTTGCAGTTCGTTCCAGTCATTGGCAGCAGAGAACTAGAAGGAGAGGCGGCCAAAGGAAGAATTGGCTTTGGGGATGACCAGTGAAATATACCTGCTGGAGCGTGTGCTACTGGCAGGTGCTGCTATGGTGACCAGTGAGCTGAGATAAGGCGGGGCTTTACCCCGAGGATCGGTAGGATGGTCTGTCTGTTTTGGCGGACTTCCTAAGCCAGGATTCAGACACAGCTAGGACATCCGGATTGGCAGTGTGCTAAAGCAGTAAATATAACAAACTTAGGGAGGAGGCTTCTAATGTTAACATGCATAAAACCAAGGCTTCTACGGTTACAGAAGTCAACAAATGAGAGCACCTGGGGAGTAGGAGTGGAGCTAGGCACTGCAGGGCCTGGATTAACCTCTACATCACCAGAGGAGGAGTAGGATAAGGGTACGGCTAAAAGCTATGAGAATTGGTCGTCTAGAACAAGAGAGTAAAAGGAGGTTTCTGGGGGCGATAAAATAGCTTCAAGGTATAATGTACAGACAAAGGTATGGTAGGATGTGAATACAGTGGAGGTAAACCTAGGTATTGAGTGATGAGAGAGATATTTTCTCTAGAAACATCATTGAAACCAGGTGATGTCATCGCATGTGTGGGTGGTGGAACAGAAAGTTTGGATAAGGTATAGTGAGCAGGGCTAGAGGCTCTAAAGTGAAATAAGCCAATTAACATTAACCAGAACAGCAATGGACAAGGCACGCTCAAGGTCCTAAATGATATCTTAATCGCCATCGATAAGAAACAATACCGTGCAGCCGTATTCATTGACCTGGCCAAGGCTTTCGACTCTGTCAATCACCACATCCTCATTGGCAGACTCGAAAGCCTTGGTTTCTCAAATGATTGCCTCGCCTGGTTCACCAACTACTTCTCTGATAGAGTTCAGTGTGTCAAATCGGAGGGCCTGTTGTCCGGGCCTCTGGCAGTCTCTATGGGGGTGCCACAGGGTTCAATTATTGGACCGACTCTCTTCTCTGTGTACATCAATGATGTCGCTCTTGCTGCTGGTGAGTCCCTGATCCACCTCTACGCAGACGACACCATTCTGTATACTTCTGGCACTTCTTTGGACACTGTGTTAACAACCCTCCAGACGAGCTTCAATGCCATACAACTCTCCTTCCGTGGCCTCCAATTCCTCTTAAATACAAGTAAAACTAAATGCATGCTCTTCAACCGATCGCTGCCTGCACCTGCCCACCTGTCCAACATCACTACTCTGGACGGTTCTGACTTAGAATATGTGGACAACTACAAATACCTAGGTGTCTGGTTAGACTGTAAACTCTCCTTCCAGGCTCACATCAAACATCTCCAATCCAAAGTTAAATCTAGAATTGGCCTCCTATTTCGCAACAAAGCATCCTTCACTCATGCTGCCAAACATACCCTTGTAAAACTGACCATCCTACCGATCCTCAACTTTGGCGATGTAATTTACAAAATAGCCTCCAATACCCTACTCAATAAATTGGATGCAGTCTATCACAGTGCCATCCGTTTGGTCACCAAAGCCCCATATACAGTACTACCCACCACTGCGACCTGTACTCTCTCGTTGGCTGGCCCTCGCTTCATACTCGTCGCCAAACCCACTGGCTCCAGGTCATCTACAAGACCCTGCTAGGTAAAGTCCCCCCTTATCTCAGCTCGCTGGTCACCATAGCAGCACCCACCTGTAGCACGCGCTGCGCAGGTATATCTCTCTGGTCACTCTGGTCCTTCCAGTTCTCTGCTGACAATGACTGGAACGAACTACAAAAATCTCTGAAACTGGAAACACATCTCCCTCACTAGCTTTAAGCACCAGCTGTCAGAGCAGCATAGCCCATATATAATTTAGCCCAAACAACTACCTCTCCCCCTACTGTATTTATTTTGCTCCTTTGCACCCCATTATTTCTATCTCTACCTTGCACATTCATTCACTGCAAATCTACCATTCCAGTGTTTTACTTGCTATATTGTATTTACTTTGCCACCATGGCCTTTTTTTTGTTGCCTTCACCTCCCTTATGTCACCTCATTTGCTCACATTGTATATAGACTTATTTTTCTACTGTATGTTTGTTTTACTCCATGTGTAATTCTGTGTTGTTGTATGTGTCAAACTGCTTTGCTTTATCTTGGCCAGGTCGCAATTGTAAATGAGAATTTTTTCTCAACTTGCCTACCTGGTTAAATAAAGGTGAAATAAATAAACAAATAAAAACAATCAATATCCCACAAAACACAGGTGGGGAAATAGCTACCTAAATATGATCCCCAATCAGATGCAAAGATAAACAGCTGCCTCTAATTGGGAACCACATTAGCACCAACATAGAAATAGATATACTAGATCACCCCCTAGTCACGTCCTGACCTACTACACCATAGAAAACCAAGGGCTCTCTATGGTCAGGGCGTGACAGAGTGTCCTGGAAAGTTTTTTTTTTACTTCCCGGAAGACAAGACCTTGGGGGGGCGACCTGAGGCCGTCAGCCTATTTTAATAGCACCCGCGGACGTCTAGTAAGGGACCATTAATTTGCCCTATGAAAATCCTCATCAATCATAAGGTAGCTGCCACATATGTAGGTTATTGTCCTGCTAAAAGTTGAATTAATCTCCCAGTGTCTGGTGGAAAGCAGACTGAACCAGGTCTTCCTCTAGGATTTTGCCTGTGCTTAGCTCCATTCCGTTTATTTTTTATTATGAAAAACTCCCCAGTCCTTAACAATTATAAGCATACCCATAACATTATGCAGCCACCACTATGCTTGAAAATATGGAAAGTGCTACCCAGTAATCTGTTGTATTGGATTTGCCCCAAACATAACACTTTGTATTCAGGTAAAAAAAAATGAGTTGCTTTGTTACAGTATTACTTTAGTGTCTTACTGCAAACAAGATGCATGTATTGGAATATTTGTATTCTGTACAGGCTCCCTTCTTTTCACTCTGTCAAATAGGTTAGCATTGTGGAGTAACTACAATATTGTTGACCCATTCTCAGTTTTCTCATATCACAACCTTTAAACTTTGTAACTGTTTTACGGTCACCATTGGCCTCACAGTGAAATCCCTGAGTAGTTTTCCTTCCTCTCCGGCAACTGAGTTAGGAAGGACACCTGTATCTTTGTAGTGTTTGGGTGTATTGATACACCATCCAAAGTGTAATTAATAACTTCACCATGCTCAAAGGGATATTCAATGTCTGCTTTTTAAAAAACGTATCTACCAATAGGTGCCCTTCTTTGCGAGGCATTGGAAAACCTCCCTGGCCTTTGTGGTTGAATCCGTTTTTGAAATTCACTGTTCAACTGAGGGACCTTACAGATCATTGTATGTGTGGGGTACAGAGATGAGGTAGTCATTCAAAGATAATGTTAAACACTATTATTGCACACAGAGTGAGTCCATGCAACTTATTATATGACCAATTTTTATTCCTGAGCTTATTCAGTCTTGCCATAATAAAGGGGTTGAATACTTATTGACTCAAGACATTTCAACTTTTCATTTTGAATTAATAATTATTTGATATTATTGGGTATTGTCTGTAGGTCAGTGACAAAAACAATCTCAATCGAATCCATTTTAAATTCAGGCTGTAAAACAATACAATTTGGAAAAGTCAAGTGTTGTGAATACTTTCTGAATGCACTGTACATTGTCACAAACTAAACATATAACAATGATGGTCAAAGACAGGAATATACGAGACTGTTAGTTATAAATCAATAATCTCTTACCTTTCTCTCACTCTTTCTCCCTTTCTCCCTCACTGTCCCTTTCTCTCTCTGTTTTTTCTCTCTCCCTTTCTCTCCATTAATAAATTGCCATGGTTACCCTGGATATAAAGGCTCTATCATTATGTCATTAAATGGAATTGAATTATGGTGAACGAAGTATGGAGAGAATCAATAGAAAACGAAGATGAGTCTAGTAAATACGGCGAAGGAAGGAGCGACAGGAGATGGGGCTATTTTCAGATCAGAAAAATGGATTGACAAACGACAAGACAAAGAGACAAAATAACAGGAAGACAAAGATACTGTTTTGATCGGTAAACGGTATGGGCAACATTTTCTGTCCACAAAGTAGCACTAAAATGCTAAAAAATATTTATAGCAGGAATGATCTCCTACCGTAACTTAGCTTTTTACGATGTCTGTGAGAAATCTGTGATCTTTAAAGCGGTTTCGACACAACTGTCATGAAAATGCATTGCATGCAACGCAATCCCTAGCAGTAGCATTCCAAACTTGGATTAAGAGTAGCTGTCTTGTCAACCTAAAATGGTTATTATGGGCAAGTTTCTGTGCTGTTTCTGTGCTGTGTTTTGCAGACAGAAAACAAGGTTACAATAAGCCTGGAATCTACTCTTATTCAGTGAATTGAAACAATCGTGAAACAGAACCATAATCACTGTGAATTCCAGGATAGCTTACAACAACAGCTCCGCTCCTACACGTCAAAACGACATCCTCCGCATGCACGTTCCTTGCTATGATCACTGATCTAACATGAATCCTAATTGCTGATCGCAATCAGATCTCAATCCTTACTTCAAAGGAAGGCGAGAGCGGAGCTTTTTTCCCAGACCTGGTATTTTACCTGTTCCTTCTGTGAGGCTGGGGTCCATCAGTGCTGGTAGGGACTTTGCCACTCCAGTCTTCCCCCTGTCTCTGTTTCTCTCCCTCCCTGCCATGGAGCCCTGGCCCCTCTGACGGTTCCTCTGGGCGTCCATGGATTTCAGCTTGCGTGCGTGTTTGTGGCCCTTGTAGTGAGCCTCAGCCTGGTTCTGGTCATGGATGAGACAAAGAAACAGTATGAGAGGAGAAGAGATCCCTGGATCTCAGCATCAGAACAGAACATAAACCAAAAATGACAAGAAATTAGGAAAGGGGAAGGATTTTGGCAAAAAACTTGGTAACTAGTTACACAGTTCATACAGTGCATTCGGAAAGTATTCAGACCCCTTGACTTTTTCCACATTTTGATACATTACAGCATTATTAATTTGTTTTTTAAAAATCTACACACAATACCCCATAATGATAAGGCAAAAACCGTTTTTTTAAATGATTGAAAATTTATAAATAAATTAAAAACTGAAATAATATATTTACATAAGTATTCAGACCCTTTACTCAGTACTTTGTTGAAGCACCTTTGGCTGTGATAACAGCCTCGAGTCTTCTTGGGTATGACGCTACAAGCTTGGCACACCTGTATTTGGGGAGTTTCTCCAATTCTTCTCTGTAGATCCTCTCAAGCTCTGTCAGGTTGGATGCGGAGCATCGCTGCTCTCCAGAGATGTTCAATCAGGTTCAAGTCAGGCTGGCTGGGCCACTCAAGGACATTCAGAGACTTGTCCCGAAGCCACTCCTGCGTTGTCTTGGCTGTGTGCTTAAGGTCGTTGTCCCGTTGGAAGGTGAACCTTCACCCCAGTCTGAGGTCCTGAGTGCTCTGGAGCAGGTTTTCATTAAGGATCTCTGTACTTTGCTCCGTTTATCTTTCCCTCGTTCCTGACCAGTCTCCACGTCCCTGCCGCTGAAAAATATCCCCACAGCATGATGCTACTGCCACCACCATGCTTCACCGTAGGGATGGTGCCTGGTTTCCTCCAGAAGTGACGCTTAGTATTCAGGCCAAAGAGTTCAATCTTGGTTTTATCAGACCAGAGAATCTTGTTTCTTATGGTCTGAGAGTCCTTAGGTGCCTTTGGCAAACCCCAAGCAGGCTGTCATGTGCCTTTTATTGAGGAGTGGCTTCCATCTTGTCACTCTACCATAAAAGCCTGATTGCTGCAGAGATGGTTGTCCTTCTGGAAGTTTCTCCCATCTCTACAGATGAACTCTGGAGCTCTGTCTGAGTGACTAAGGCACTTCTCCCTGATTGCTGAGTTTGGCCAGGTGGCCAGCTCTAGGAAGAGTCTTGGTTGATCCAAACTTTTTCCATTCAATGATGGAGGCCATTGTGTTCTTGGGGACCTTCAAATGCTGCAGAAATGTTTTGGTAAACTTCCCCAGATCTGTGCCTCGACACAATCCTGTCTCGGAGCTCTACAGACAATTCCTTTGTTCTCGTGGGTTGGTTTTTGCTCTGACATGCACTGTCAACTGTGGGACTTTATATAGACAAATGTGTGCCTTTCCAAATAATGTCCAATCAATTGAATTTATCACACCTGGACTCCAATAAAGTTGTAGAAAAATCTCAAGCATGATCAATGGAAACAAGATGCACCTGAGCTCAATTTCGAGTCTCATAGCAAAGGGTCTGAATACTTATGTATTCAAGGTATTCCCGTTTTTCACATGTTTATGAATTTGCAAAAAATTCTAAAAACCTGTTTTCCCTTTGTCATTATGGGTTATTGTGTGTGGATTGATGAGGGGAAAACATATTTAATCAATTTTAGAATAAGGCTGTAACGTAACAAACTGTGGGAAAAGCCAAGGGGTCTGAATACTTTCCAAATGCACTGTATATATACTGTATACAGTACATCTCAGCCCCGTCAAGCAGTTCTTCAATTAATTGACAAGCATAGCTTGAGTCCCAAAAATGTAATTAGTTCTCGTGAACGGAGCAGTCTACAGATGTATTGAGCATTCCCTCTGTGTTCATGTGTCTCTGTGTGCTCAGTGAGTGTGAGTGTCCGTTTTTGTGTGTGTGGACTGTGATGGTTCTTCTATGTGGGGATTTGGATGCCAGCAGAGAGAGGGTGTCTGCGTTTAATGCTTTTTCTGGCTGATAGGTGGAGAAAGGCTCAGCGACAACAACAACACAACACAACACACACAACTTTCACAGAGATAGAGGAACAGGAGCACACATGCACACATACACCGTCAGAGTGATGAACGATCTGACAAGAGAGGAGGATAGCTTCAGCCTGTAGTATTGTGGCAACGGAGTTGACTGACTTACGGTGGAGTTGAAGCGGAGGTGACAGATGTTGCAGGAGATGATCTGTTTCCTCTTAGGCGGTGCAACACCGAACGTGTGGTTGATAACCGCCTTCTGAACCGGGTCCATCTGTCGCACACAAAACAAGCCAGACTAAACACAAACATTACTCAGATTAAGTGGTGTCTAACTATTACATGGGCGGTCAACCAACCCTCCTGGGGAGCTACTCTCCTGTAGGCCATTGCTCTAAAATACCTGGCTCATGTTCATCAGGGCACACAACGGAAAACTTTTAGAAAGCTTCACAACGGAAAGGGAAAATGAGTCCAGGTATTCCCTGTTTCAGTCTGTTTGATTCCGTTTGTGGCCTAATGAACACGACCCTAATCAAGGTCTTGAGGAGCACCTGATTAGTAGAATCAGGTATGGAGGAAAATCCTGCACCCCCAACTAAGGTCAGGAAGGATTGCACAACGCCAGTCCTCGAGGGCCCTGCTGATTTCTTGATTGGCAAGAGATTTCTGAACAAAATAATTTGGTCTGATATTATGAGGCAAGGACATAAGAAGACAGCCAGCCAACACTGCTGCCCTCCAGGACTGCAGTTGAGCATCCCTGTATGAGGCTATCAAATAGAAAAACTAATAGTCAATCATGGATCTCTCCATGTGTAGCTTCTCCATATTTGAGTGGTGTGATGTCACTTCCGCCTGCACTTGCCACAACACACCTAATCCAAAAGATGTGACAAGGTATGTTTTGGAGTTCATAGATGTACAGTATGTGTATACATGTCATCAAGTACATAGAGGAACAGGTAATAAGACAGGAACTGGACATTGTGTGTGTGTGTGTGTGTGTGTGTGTGTGTGTGTGTGTGTGTGTGTGTGTGTGTGTGTGTGTGTGTGTGTGTGTGTGTGTGTGTGTGTGTGTGTGTGTGTGTGTGTGTGTGTACATGAGCATGCGCATGAATGCCTGTGTGTGTGCTTTGGCGATATTCCATTTATACCGTATACCGGGGTATTTTGAAATACAAACGATATGATTTTCAATACCTCCCCAAAAATATATATTAAAAAAATGTGAGTTGGGGGCACATCCCCTCGCGGGGGCTGCGTGCTACGCCACTGCTTATAACTACAAATATAGCAGAACTATAAGAAATCAAAAATTATCAAATTATCAAGCCTTGGGTTCCAGCTATGCATTTGGTTTGCTAACTTGCTAACTAAGTGGCTAGATGTCAAGATCAAGCTTATTGCTTAGAACAGATACATGCAAACCCCCTCCTGGATCAAGATCCCTGTTGCCTAAATAGTTTTGTGTGGCTAGATTTTTTTTTTTTAAATTGCGCACCTTCGTATATACCCTATACCCCGGTATGGTACATAAACGGTATGAAAATCTGGATACCGCCCAACCCTAGTGTGTGCATGCCTGTCTACATGCATGTGTGTGTGTGAGAGCAGCTCACCATGTTGAAGTTGGGGAAGAGGTTAAGGCGGGAGGAGGCGTTGACGTGGAGCGGCAGGAAGTGCTTGATGTCCAGCTGGGTCTGGAGGGGCCGTCCCGGGAGGGATAGGGAGGCCAGGAGGGGGTTGGCCTGGGGCAGTGTACCTGTAGAGGGTGGGTGGAGGACATACAGATGCTGAAAATCCATTGTCTTCCAACAGGTGTTGTCAATTCTACCTGACATACTATCTGGCGGAAGACTCCTTCTTCTCATTTAGCCAACTTAATTCCGGAATTTTAAATCTCACTTAACGTCATTTGCTACACATGGAGCCTCTGACTGTAGCGCCACTTTGATTGACCGATGTCTTTTTTATGGGGCGCAGTCATAAAAACTGTCATAAAACAGTCATTTTATTTAGGGATGCACAATATATCGGTGAACATATCGGAATAGGACGATATTAGCTAAAAATGGCAACAGTGGTATCGGCCGATGTCTAGTTTAACGCCGATGTGCAAAACCAATGTCAAAGCTGACGTGTATACCTATATAACGTACGTAATGACGTAATGACGCTATGTAAAATTTTGCGCTACACGTGCAACACAGCATTCCTAACTTGGCCCACAATGTCTGCTGTGTGGATCGAGCAGTCAACATTCGAGCAGTCATTAGAAAGAGTAAGAACATTTCAGCGAGATAACTCAAAGGTGAAATCCATTAACGTCAAAGATAATGGAATTCATTGCCCTTGACAATCAACCGTTCTCTGTCGTGGGTGATGTTGGACTTCCCGACTGGTCGAGCACCGGTACACACAACTAAGTGCGCTATAGATGTTGCCCTACCAGAGTTACACAGTAATATCGTCACTGCTATTAGCTTTGCGACATACTGTGGAACGCCGTTTGGGTCTTTGCGTGTCAAAAAGGATACGCGTCAAATAACACTATTTGACACGTTAAATAAGCTTTTAATTTTACACGTCAAATAACACAGTTCTATTATAGAATGTTGTGTGTTCTGAATTTTCACATGCAAGCCAAGCGCCACCATGACTATCAGTAGCGCTGTCAAAGCTGTACAAAAAAGTCTGTAAACACAGGCCACGAATGATGTGTTTACAATACCATGTTGGTAATAAAGCATTATTTGTTCAACTTCAACTTCTGGGGTAGTTCGCTTTAGCTTGGTACCTATAACTAGCAACAATACAACCAGCCTGAAAACAATGACCAGTAGAAACTGCAGTCATTTTCCTTATTCTTAGAAATGATTTAGGAATCCTTGTGAGTAAGTATTAGGTAGGTAGCCTATTGAAATTGAACTTCAGTTCATGAAAATAAAAAACTAGCCAGATACTTAACCCTGTTGCCCAAAGCTAATGTTATAAGCAGCCAGCAAGCGAGGCTCGACCGGACCAGGTTATGTGTTGTGAAGCTAGCCACAATCAGGATTAGGCACAATAGTGAAATTTGCAGTTTGCCTTCAAAATAAAAAGACCTCTTTAAAAGTGATGCAGAAGGTTACAATTGGTGGGATCATTCCATATTTAGACTAGATAATGTGAAACAAGTTTGAAATGTGAAGCAATGAAATGGGTTATCAGTCTACTCTGTGACACCCACAGAACACAACTGTGAAGAGTTTAAGCAAATATTAGCTCTTATCGCGGGACTGTGACTGTGTGAAATCACCTCCCCAGTCAGCCGAATGTGTGTATTTATATTCATATTGCACTGTACAGCTTTACCTAAGGATTGGGGATCAATGAAATGGGGTATCAGTCTACACAATACCCAAGCAATACCCAATGTCCTCCTCAGAGTTATCAGACTCCAAAACATCCACGCAATGTTTTTCCTCTGGAATAGTGTTCAATACACAAAGGTTGACAATAAATGTGGCTCAATTCACAGTTGAGTCCCGCTATAAGAGCTACAAAGTTAATTTTCTCTGGGTGTCACTGAGTAGACTGATACCCCATGTCATTGATCCATAATCCATAGGTAAGGCTGTAGTGAAATAAGTATGCCCCCAATGCAATTCTAAAGTATAATACATCCAGTGTGAATTCAACAGATTGTTGTCAAATTGACAAATTCTTGTCTTTTGTTGATTTTATATAACAACATTCCATCCTTGTTTAGCATGATCTATTCAATTATGGCATAATTCTACTATTTGTATTTATTTGCATCACTGTCAATGACATACTTTTATTTTGAAAGCTCACCGCAAAGTCCTCTCTTGTGGCTAATCCTTATTGTGGCGAGCTTCACATAGATGGGTCCAACCACCATTAATCAAATAAATATCTTATAAATTAGGGATATTTTAGATGATGACACCTAGCTATATAGTTAGCTAGCTGAAACAGATGATGTTGTTTTGGGGAAGAACATTATTTGCATCCATCAGCTAGCTAGCTTTTTTTTATGACCAGCAGGTGCACGAGACAACTTTACCAGCATCATAGTATACGTATATCGATGAATCGTTGTGACATATGAAATACAAGTGATATTGTAATCAATGTGTAATAACTACATAAAAAATGTATGAACGCGTTAAATTATTATGTGATGTGCAGTCATATTCAGGTCCTGATTGATCAACAAGCTTATTTGGCAAAGACCCAAACGGCGTTCCATAGAAATCCTGGTTGAGAATGAAATGACTGAACAAATGAACAACGAAACAGCACAGTAAGTATGTGAA